>NW_024870951.1:2090000-2285000 GCF_019054845.1 Dipodomys spectabilis
GCGGCGGCATTATGGATACATGGGCCCAGAGCAGAAGACCAGGGGCAGAGACCTGTTTGGGGCCTTAGGCCAGCTGGCAGGGAGCCATCATCTGAGGATTAAAACCTGGCACCACTTCATGAAGGTAGGGACTGGGCCGGGAGGTGGGCTGGCGCATCAATTTCCTACTATACTCCAAAGTCACATCGAGTCTCTTGCTCATCACTCAGCCATCTCTACCTTCCTCAACTGCTGGTAGTGGTGTAAACTAAAAGAGGGTATCTAGGTGCTAATGGGAAACCTGGAATGTGGAGAGGGCCACCATTCTTGTATCCCATTGATCAGAAAGAAACATGAAAGAATGGGGGTGTGGCCAGAATCCTGTGATGCCAGCAGCATGGGCAGAGTCAAGATGACAGCGTGTCCTCCAGCCCTTTGCGATGGAACTCTGTCCAATTCAATTGGGGAAAAGAAGGTGACCTGCTTTAGCTGGATGGCTGCACAGATAGTTGTGTATGTCTGTTTGTTGCCAGTCCTGGACCTTGAACTCAGGATCTGGGCACAGTCTGTGAGCCGTTTTTTCTCAAGACTCACCCTCCACACTGAAGCCACAGGACTTCTGGCTTTGTTGGCACTGAAGTTTGTCAGGGGTCTCAAAGACTTTCCTGCTTAGGGTGACTTTGACCATGATCTTCACATCACAGCCTTGTAAGTATCAAGTAGGAGTGCTGAAAGCCACTGGTGCCTGCCTCATCATTGGTCTTGCTGATGTTCTTGGACAGACATGTGAGTTCCATATCCATGGGTCGAAGTGGTGGGAGCTGGAGCCTACAGTTCTTATCCTGGTCCTGCCACCTCCAAATGGAAGGAGATCCTAAGAAACTTGTTCCTATCCATATAATTAACAATGGAATGTGATATATGTCATGATTTAATGCGCAGTTCTTTTATGATTCTAGGATAAAATTATACACAATTATATTATAGGACACTGATCGATTTTAGTTAATATTTTATGAAGCATTTAAACAATCACATTCATAAAATGGAGGTATAATGAAATACCTATGAATTGGGCCTCACATAATATAAAGGTGCCATTTTTTATGCCAGGACTGAGATTTGAACTCATGGTCTGGGTAACTCTGTTGCACTGTGTGGGAAGGGAAAGCTTGCCTCCCTGAAGTCAAGAAATTCAAGTATTTTCCTTATGCCTGAAATTGATACCCACGACTAGAAAACATCCTATTCATGTACAATTTATACATATGATTTATATTTATATACATATGTTGACTCCATATTGTGTTAAGTATAGCTATTTTATTTTTTGTTTTATTCATGTATTGAACGTTTATGTTATTAACTATTATGGCACATTGAACATTAATTACATTGATTAAATGGGATATAGGTCTACATATGTATTCTACTTCATACCTGACACCGAGGACATTCACAGAAAAAGAAAACATGTGTCACCATCAGCTTCTTACTCCACGATTCATTGCTTGGGAGTGCTGGCATCTGAATTCATGGCCTACAAGGCCAAACTTTTGAATGGGTGAGTGTCATCACGCCATCCTGGGGCAAATTGAGTGGACAGGCAGAACCTGAGATTGTGCCACAGGTGTTAACAAAATAAGAATAGATTGACATTCAGATGGCAGTATCCTAATAAATATATATTTTATAGAGAACCAGAGATGTCTATATATTATTAAGTTATATAGACTACATTCCTACCAATTCCTGGGTATTTATAATGCCTCCATATAATTGTTATTGTTTTCATCCTTAAACTATTAATGAAATCAATCAGTGTCCTGAAGTTATTGTGTTACTGTAATTAATAATATTCTTTTTATGCATCATAAATAATAAATAAAATCAATCAGTCTCCTGAAATGATGCAGTCTAATTTTATTTTATATATACATATTTATATATATATATATAAAATAAATTCTGTACAGAGGGGTTACAATTACATGGGCAAGATTATGAGTACATTACTTTTCAAGCATTGTAGCCTCCTCCTTTGTTTCCCCTTCACATCCCTTCCCATCCTCCTCCCCGCCCCCACCCAATCCTTCCACCCCTCGTCCCCCACCAAAGTTGTAATGTTCATTTACGACATTGTACATCTCATTGTTGCAAGGGTTCCATCTGTATCCCTACTTAAACGATTTGTTTTTCCCCTTCCCCTCCACAAATTATACCGACACCAAATACAGTGAAAGCAGGGGTTATACTGTGGGGGAGGGACATACAAAGCAACAAAGGAATAATCTTATAAATGTGTTAGAGACAATTGCATGAAAGAAAAAGAAAACATTTGCATACATATCTTAGGGTTCATTTCCCTAACATCATCTTATCTGATCTTTTCTGCTTGATTCAGACATATATAAGATATTGCAAATAAGGGAAACCATTTGACCTATGTTTCTTTGGGCCTGGCTTACTTCACGTAATATAATTTTTTCCAAGCCTTTCTATTTCCTGACGAATGGGGCAATATCATTCTTTCTGATGGAGGCATAGAATTCCATTGTGTATATATACCATATTTGCTTGATCCATTCATTTACTGAGGGGCATCTGGGTTGATTCCAAAATAAAAGACCCGGAATAGCAAAAACAATCCTCAACAGAAAGAATACTGCTGGAGGTTTATTGCAGTCTAATTTTATAGCAGCATCACTCACGACCAACGCATTCAACTGTGACATTGATAATATTCCATTGTTATTCCTATGGATGGGAATCAGTTTCTTAATATCTCCTGTCATTGGTTGGTGTCAGGACGAGGATTCAAAATCAGGACCTATGTTGCCACGTAGGCCTATGGCTTCCCTGAAAGTCTGCCATCCTTCAGCAATGCAAGGTGAAGTACCCTTTGCAACAGTGTCTTTCAGACCCATGAGGGTTACCGTGCAAAGGAAGAAAAATTACAAAGGCCATATTTTTTCTGTGCATTGTTTTCCCTGCAAGGACTGGGGGTCTAGGATCACAGGAGCAGCTGTTTGTTCAGTTGCTGCACCCCAGCATAGGGTGATCAAAGCTGAGGCAGAGTTGCCACGACCAGAGTTCAAGCCCCACGCTGAGGAAAATTAAAAAAAAAAATTAGCTCCCTGGCTTTGGATTTGAACTCAGGATCTGGGTAAATCTGCAGCAATGTGGATGAAGGGGAAGATCACTGTACTTGAAGATAAGAAAGTCAGGACTGTTCACTAGTCCTGAATTCAAGCCCCATCTCTGGAAACATACATTGTAAAATAGGATTTATACTTACCTGTAGATGATCAGTCCATACATGTTTAGTGTTGTTCCTTGTATTTTTTGTTTTATTCATTTATTTATAGTTGATTTTACTATGATGAAACCCATTCTGTTTATTACATTGATGACATCCTATCACAGAGCATCAAGATTTGTAGAAATGTTCTCCATCATCCCTGACACCCAGGATTCTCAGAGAAAAGGAAAACAAGTTTCACACTTGGCTTCTTACTCCACGATCCACGTGTTGGTAGTACTGGATCTGAACTCAGGGCATAGCAGGACCAATTGGCCAATAAGTCTAGGTGAACACACCAACCTGTGAGCATCTAAGGAGCTAGGCCATTCCCAGCATCTGACATTGATCCCCAAGGTGGTCCACTATAGTCATAAATTCATAATTTAAACATAGGATCTATATTGACATACATGTGTGGACAGCATTTTGTATTCGGTGTAGGTCTCCTTTTTTGTCTATAATTCATGGAGGTATTGTGTATTTTACTAAATATGGTGACAGCTATAACTGTGCTAACATGGATGATGACTGTTCCCATGGTTATAGAGTTGGCCTATGCATTCTCCACCCTAGTTGAGACCCAGGACTTTCACAGGAGAGGAAAACGTGTGCAACAACTGGCTTCTGACATCAGGATGAATCTTTTGTCAGAGCTGGGATTTGAATTCAGGTCTGGGCAGCTCTGTTGCACTGGGGGAGAAGGGGAAGCTCACCATCCTTGAAGACTAGAATGTCAGGACTGGTCCAGGGCCTGATTTGAAGCCACAGCACTAGACAAAATAGCACTAGACAAAATATCTATAGGTGTGGTATGCATCTTGCGTTCAGTGTAATTATTCTTTTTAATCTTGTGTCATATTCATGGATGTATTTTGTATTTTATTGAGTATGGTGACAGATATAACTGTGCTGACATGGATGACAACCTGTTCCCATATCTATAGAGTTGCCTATATAGCATTATCCATCCTCGATGAGACCGAAGACATTCACAGAACAGGAAAACATGAAACATGTACAACCTTGGGTTTCTCACATCAGAATGAATTTTTTGGCAGTGCTGGAATTTGAACTGAAGGCCTAGCAGACCCAATTGGTGAATGGGTCATTTTGAGCACAACAGCCTGTGAACCACTGAGGAGCTAGGCCATTCCTGGGACCTGAGATAAAGTCCTGGTGGGGGTCAATATAGTTATAAATTCATAATTAAACAGAGGGTCTATATTGACAAATATGGCTGGGCAACATCTTGGTTTCGGTGTAGTCACTCTCTTTATTTTGTGTCTTATTCATTGATGTATTGTATATTTTCTTGCGTATAGGATGACAGATATAACTCTGGTGACCTGGATGACAACCTATTCTCATGAGTGTAGAGTTGTCTATACATTTTCCATCCTAGGGAGACCGAGAACTTGCACAGCATAGGAAAATAGGTGTAACGACTGGCTTCTCACATCAGGGTGAATTATTGGCAGTACTGGGATTTGAACTCGGAGCCTAGGAGGCCCAACTGCCCAATGGATCCACATGATCACACCAGACTGTGAGCCACTAAGGAGCTTGGCTGTTCCCATTAACTGAGATTGAGTCCCAGGGAGGCCAAAATAGTCCTCAATGCATCATTGAAACATGGGATATGTATCCACATACATGAGTGGACTGCATCATGCATCGAGTGTAGTTATTCTCTTTATTTTGTATGCTATTCATGGATGTATTGTGTATTTTTTGAGTATATGATAACAAGTATAACTGGGCTGACATAGATAACTTATTCCCATGGCCACAGGGTGGCCCACGCATTCTCAAATCATAGCTCAGACCCAGGACTTGCATGGGAAAGGAAAACAGGTGCAACAATTGGCTTCTGACATGAAGATGAATCTTTTGGCAGGGCTGGGATCTGAACTCGGGGCCTAGCAGGTCCAATTGGAAAATGGGTCCATATGAGCACACCAGCCTGTGAGCCAAAAAGGAACTAGGCCATTTCCAGGACCTGAGGTTGAGCCTCCCCGGGGGGAGATTGTGGAGCACAATAGTCATCCATTCATAAGCTGAAGGTAGTATGCAAAAAAGTACATATTTGTATAGAGTAGGAGAGATGGTGATCTATGATGGAATCCAATCTGTGTGACTACCGATTCTTGAACCTTTCCTGATGCCTCCATTTCATGACTGTGATGCTTGTTGTCATGCTTCATCAACTCTTCTTTACAAATAATCAACACCCCATGAGTCTAGCCTATCATTTCATACTCGTATCATGCACTAATTACTCATTCAAGGATGAGATCGATAGCATTCCATTACTCGTTCTAGGTCCAGAAACCAGTAACTCAGGATCTTCCACCATTCCCTCTTCATAGCGGGGGTTGAATCAAGCCTCAGGCCTGGAAAAGATACTCCTTATATACATTTGAAAGGTAGGATTTATACTTTCCGTACAGATGTTCAGTCCATATTGTGTTTGGTGTGTTTATTCATTTTATTTCTTGTTTTATTCATTTATTTACCATTTATTTTATTGACTGATGAAACCTATACTATTTATTACATTGTTTATATCCTACCATATAGCATCTAGATTTTAGATGTGTCCTCCATCATGCCTGGCGATGCTAGGATCTGAACTCAGGGCCTAGCAGGCCCAATTCATGAATGGGTGAGTTTGAGAATGGCAGCCTCTTGCCAATGAAGCTGTGAGGGGGTTCCCACATGCTGAGATTGACCCCCAGGTTTGGCCAAAACAGCAATACATAGATAGGCGGACGGTTGTAAACAAATCAATATATATTGGTAAAGCGTGCCAGAGCCATCTATCTATGATTGAATGACATCTACTACGTTCCTACCAACTCTTAGGTATTTATTTTACTGCCATGGAAGGAATATTATTCTTTTCAGGTTTAATAAACTATTAATTAAAATCAATCAGCATTCTAGGATTATTGCATCTAATTTTAGACTAGACCGATGCATGAACTACTCTTTCAATCAGTATTCCTAGTTATAGGAATGAGTCTCTTGTGATCTCCTGCCATTAGTGTCAGGACTGGGATTTGAATCCAGGGCCTATGTTGACAGGTTGGCCTTGGCCTACAACTTCACTGATAGCCTACCAGCCATCAGCAATGGCAGGTCAGGTCCACTTTGCAACAGTTTCATTCAGATCCAGGATGGTCACTGTGCAAAGAGAAAAATCCTAAAATCCCAGCCCTCTGTAGCTCGGCACTCTTTATGCTTTCCAGCTATTTTTTTTCTTCCTGAAAGCTCTCTGGGCCTAGGATCTCATGTTCGGCTATGGGTCCGGAGACTGCACCCCAGCCTAGGGAGATCCAAACTTAGGCAGAGTTTCCACGACCTGACGTAAAGCCCCATGGTTGGCCAAAAATTAAATAAATAAATAAATAAATATCCAAAAATAAAAATAAATAAATAAATCATATAACTAGATTTTAAAAATAAAGCTCCCTGCCTGGTTTGGAATTTCTGCCAGTTTTCTTTCCTAGCCTGGGATTTGAAATCAGGATCTTGGTAAATCTGTAGCAATGTGAGGGAAGAGTTGCCACTACTTGAGTTCAAACCCCGTGCCAACCAAATATGAAAAACTAAGTCACTGAACTCGGCAGAGGGAGGTAGTTGTGGAGATGGGAAGCAAGGGATGGTAGGGAGAAAACAAAGGAGGAATCAACAATGCTCATTAGTAAATGAACTCATTACCTTAGTCCTGTACCTGTAACCTTTCTATACAACATTTTAAAAATAAATAGTTACAAAAGAACAGGAACAATATAGTTCTCAGAGAAGCACTTTGGAGGTAAGGGAAGGATGT
The DNA here is from genome assembly GCF_019054845.1 of Dipodomys spectabilis. Lineage (NCBI taxonomy): Eukaryota > Metazoa > Chordata > Mammalia > Rodentia > Heteromyidae > Dipodomys > Dipodomys spectabilis. The sequence continues at coordinate 2,097,119 of NW_024870951.1, forward strand.
GTGAATAGCTGTACAAAGTTCTACTCTGCCTTTTTTTAATGTTCAGTATGGAACTGTAAACATAACTGCTTCCATTAAAAAAGTAAGTTACTGTCTTGGAACTGGGGACAGTATTTCCATCATTGCTAGGATTTGAGCTCACCGTCTAGGTAACTCTTTTGCACCATGGGTGAAGGCAAAGCTCACTGTCCTTGAGGAAAAGAAGTTCAGGCTAGAGTTCCCAAGGCCTGAATGAAGGCCCTGCAATAGAAAAAGTATTTCATTACATGTGCAATATATTATATATCCTTACATATATATGTTAATTTCTTATTATGATTTTATTATTGATTTTGTATTTCATTTTTATTTGATTCATTCATTTATTGATTATTGTATTTATTATACACAATGTAGGTTACATTTTGCACATCTATTATAAAATTATATACAATAATATAGGACATTGACTCATTTTTCATTAATATTTTATTAAGAGTTGAAACATAATACATAATTAAATGGAAGCATTTGTCACAGTATTCAAATGCTTAGAGTCTCTCCCAAGTATGAGTTTGTCTTATCTTTGGACATCTTCCTATTGGGATTTCTTTAGATGATTTATAGTCAGATGCCTTTTCTTGAGGATATGAAAGTGAGGGATACAATTGTAAGTGTGGGGCCAGAAATGTGGCTTAGTGGTAAAGAGCTCGCTCAGCATGCATGAATACCAGGGTTTGAAACCTCAGTGCCACATACTTAGAAAAAGCCAGCAGCTGTGGTGTGGGTCAAGTGGCTAGCCTTGAGGAAAAGAAGCTCAGAGACAGTACCAAGGCCCTAAGAACAAGCCCCAGGACTGCCAAAAACAATAGGCCACATGCCAGTGCTCATACCTGGAATGCTAGCTTCTCAGGAGGCTGAGAGCAGAAGACCACAGTTCAAAGACAGCCTAGGCAAGGAAAGCCTATTAGACTCATCTCCAGTGAACCACCAAAAGACCCCATGTGGTGCTGTGGCTCAAGTGGTATAGTGTTAGCCTTGAGCTGATGGGTTCATGGACAGTGCCAGGCTTGAGTTCGAGACACACAATTGGAAAAAAGGGAGGGTTAATCAAAGTACTTTTCCTATTTGCTAATTATGAGAACATTCTTTGGAAAATGAACACTGATTGGCACAAGAATAGAAGTAAGAGCTCCAAGCTCAAGTGTAGCAGATCCATATGCCCAGCCTCTCAGACTCTAGCATTGTAACCTTGTGTCCTACCAGATTCTGAAAGGTCCAATGTTGAAAGGCTTAATATGTTCCCCAAACCCTTTGTGATAAGCAGTTGACTTGTATTGTCCAATGTCATTGCAATTCTGAACCAAGCAGAGCACCAGTAGCTCAGGCCCGTCACCCTACCTCAGGAGACTGAGGTGTCAGGATCACAGGGTGAAGCCAGCCAGGGCAGAAAAGTCTATGACACTCAGACTTCCACTTATGAAAGGTCAGATGTTCAAGAGCTTCCTATGTTTCTTTTGGTGATAAGTACTTGCACTCTAAATGTTCTTAGAGTTCGTGAGCTATAGAAGCAGGAAAGAAACATTATTGACCCATCCTGGGTTCAAATGAAGTTCTCAGGATCCAAACCCTAGCCATGTTAGCAGGAAGAACAACAGTGTAACACTGTAATTGAAGGCAGAAAACAGTTTCCAAAGCCAAGCTAGATGCAGAGACCAGACCTACAGGATTAGGAGGCAGAATGTACACACTCACCAGGGAAGGGAGCTGCAAAATCACTTCATTCTTTCCAGGAACAGCCACCAATGGGGGGAAACCTGAAACAGTTGTTAGAGTTGAACTAGGGTAAGGCTTTTCTCAGCCTCTTAAAACAATGAGTAATTAACCTTCTTCCCTCAGGTGAAGGGAGCCTCAGGCTATCTTTAGGTAACCAATAGAGAGCCAGTTTAGTGGGTGAGAGGGGAGGAACAGAGTATAAAAACACTGCTCTCTGGTCTTAGGGAGTGGGTTTTTCACTCTCCATCTGTCAGATTTGAAGGCCCTTCTTCTATCTCTGCCAGTCCTTTCTCCTTCCTTCATTCTCCATGTCATTAATGCAAATCCCCAGTTCAAACCCCTGAGTTAGAACCTAGGTCTGCCTGTTTGATTCTGGGGCCCTTGGCTGCCTAAGAAGTGGAAAAGAGACAGTATTCCTGCCCTGTGGTTGTGTGAAGGCGATGCTCTTGGTCTAGCACACTGCAGAAGGCCTCATGACTGGGAATTGTTCCCTTCTTTCCTCCTGATATCCAAGACCAGATTCATCTATCATCTTTCTATCTATCTATTTAATCTATCTATGTATCTATCTATGTATCTATGTATTTGTGTATGTATGTATGTATCTATCCATCTATCTATGTATCTATGTATCTATGTATGTATCTATCTATCTATCAACCCACCTACCTAGGTATCTCTTTGCCAGTTCTTGGGTTGAACTAAAGGCCAAGACAATGTCTCTAGCACTCTACTACTTGAGCCACAGCACTGATTCTGGATTTTTCTGTGTATGTGCTCCCAAGGAATCATACCCAAGGCTTCTTGCATGCTAGGAAAGCACTCTCTCAGCAATCCACATTCTCAGCTTCCTCATCTTTTCCTTAATGGTAGTTTTTACATAAGTGTGCTACCATTTTATGTCCCCAAGTTTAATTTTCTGAATACTGGTTACTTCTATGAAACCTGATCTTCACTTCCCCTGCCTGATTTGTGACTATTCTTGCATTGGTCCCATAATAAAATGTAAATAAAAGCTGCTGAGAGCTTCAGTGTGCATAATATAAGGAGACAGCCCTGGAACCCTGGAAGAGAAAAGCCATGGGCCTGAAATGCAGAATGATGCAGTGTGTGCAAGGAGCATATCTGAAAAATAAACCAGTAAATAAAAGGAGACGAATTGCATATGGTCTGTTTGCACTCAGGGAGGTAATATACACACATAAGGGCATAAGGCACTGATACATAAACTTGGCCTTCTCTTTTTGAAAAATTTTTGTGGCCATCCCAGGGCTTGAACTCAGGGCCCGATGCATTCTTCGGCTGTTTTTCACAAGGCTGAGGCTTTACCACCACCACAGATCCACTTCCACCCATCTGGTCATTAATTGGACATAAGCGCCTCCCAGGTTTCCTGCCTGGTCTAGCCTCTATCTCCTGCTCGGCTTTCTCTCTGAAAGCTGGAGCTCTACCCTCTGGGCCACTGCTCCACTTCTGGTTTTCTGGTGGTTTATTGGAGATAAGAATCTCATAGACTTCCTGCTCAGGCTAACTTTGAACGGCGATCTCCCGAGAGGCTTCAAGGGGCTTTCCTTAGGGACTCACCGACTAGCCCCTCCACACAAGCCCTTAATCTAAATTTTAAGAGGCACTAGAGAAAAAGAGATACATGAAGATGCTTCTATTGTGTTCTAGATACTTAAAGTTAGAGACACACAACACTCATAATTATTGGATCATTTTATAGGCAAAAGGAGCAATGCAGAGAGTATGAGAATTGCTCCAGCTTTTGATCCTCTCATCCTGAGACAGTAAATTCACTGCAGCTTAATGTTAAGTGACAGAACTGGCATGTAATGTGGACATTAGCTGCCAAATCCTGTGATACTCACTTCTCACTTTTGGCTTCAAAGCTATGACCAGAGGAGAAGATGAGGAGAGAAAATCCTTTTCAGAGAAAGCAGCTGTATAGAACATTGGGGTAGTTAACTTTTAAATTCAAGCCATTGGAATGACCCTATTAAGAAGTCAGATTGTCCATATTAAAAAATGAAGAAGGGAAGAAAGGCAGGTGCCCGTGGCTGCTGACTATTATCACAGCTCCTTAGGAGGCTGAGATGTACAGAATCTTAGTTTGAATCCAGCCAGCATAGGAAAGTCCATGACACTGTTATTTCTAAGATATCACAGGAAAACCCAGATGTGGGGCTGTGATTCAATGTTAATGCATTACTCTTGAGCAAAAGGAGCTCAGGGACAACGCCTTGGCTCATAGTTCAACGCTGGACGTGCCACCTCAAAAAGAGCCTGTACTTCCATGTCTTTGGATACGTATGGGTGTATTCCTATAGGTGAAGTTCCAGAGTAGCTATGATGAACAGCACCAAGCAAGGAAATGTGTATTCAAGAAATTTATTTCATAACAAAGACTGCTTTCATGACAGTGCATGTTCCGGGGTTCCCTTCACTGTTCCCAGTGTAACCTGAGGGTTACTCTGCATCCCAGGCCTGCTGGAAAAAGTCACTCTTATTGTCTGGACAGGCAGACAAAAGACCTCACTCCTGTACAGCTGTGTAACAATCAACTCCATCCAGGTCAGATAGTGAGAATGATTTTGGGAGGGCTCTGAAGGTTAGGAGAAAAAGGTCTCTTTGTAGCCCAAACTATCTCTATCCCCAGTGCTCTGGTTTGATAGGAAGCCTTCATTTGTGCCACTTCCAGTGGCAAGCCAAGTCCTGTGCACTTATCCTGCCTTTGTGAGACTATATTCCAGTATTCAGATAGATACAGTGCTCAATATAATTCAGGATACCTTCTGGCAGAAAACCAGGGCACTGAACCTCATGAAATGTTTCATTGAGCGCGATGATGGGCCTATGATGCCTCTCCTAGGATTCCAGAAGCTTGGGAAATCCAAGCACATATCTGATATCACAAAGCTTCCTATCATCTAGGGCTGGTGAATCTCATCAGATTTTGAAACCTTTGACCTCTCCTAGTTGGTCCTTGGGTGGCTAGGTTTGGGGGTTGAACACAGGGCTGGGGTGCTGACCATGAGCTCAGTGCAGAAACCCAGTGCTTTACCATTTTGTGTAACAGCATCACTTCTAGTCTATGTGTGTGTGTGTGTGTGTGTGTGTGTGTGTGTGTGTGTGTGTGCTTGCACATGTGCTCAGGCTCATACACCATTCCTGGAAGTTGAACTCAAGACCTGAGCTCTGTACATGAGCACTGTAACTAGTTTCTCTTGTACAAGGATAGCCCTCTTCCACTTGAGCCAGAGCCACTTCAGGCTTTTTTTTAGTGATGTAGTCCTGAGAAATCAAACCCAGGGTTTCATATATGCAAAGAACTCTACTCCTAAGGCTCATTCCCAGCCCTCTACTTCAGGTTCGTTAGTTTGTTTCTGTCTTTTTGTTGTTGTTATAAGAGTTGAAGTCTGGGCCTGGGTGCTGTCCCTGAGCTCATCAGCTCAAGTTTTGTGCTCTACCATTTGAGTCAAAGTACCATTTCAGTTTTTCTGGTGGTCCATCGGAGCTTAGTGTCTCAAGGACTTTCCTGCTCAGGCTAGTTTTGAACCATGATCCTCAGATCTCATCCTTCTGAGTAGCTAATATGACAGGCATGAGCGACAAGCACCCAGGTTCAACTTCAGGTTACTTAGTGGTGAATTGGAGATAATAGTCTCATGGGACCTTTTGTGTCTGGGATAATTTGGAACCCAGATCCTCAGATCTCAGCTTCCTGAGAAGGAAGGATGACAACCTCAGCTATAGCCCCCTAGTTGGCACTCTGCTGCAAGGGGGTCCTTGGCTCCATGTGGTAGAGTGCTAGCCCAAGAGGTAAGGGGCAGCAATCAGACCCCTAGTTCAAGGTTCATGACTGAGAAAAACCAAAACAAAAAATAATTTTCTGCAGGAGACAACTCATTACTTTTCAGTAATACATAATTTTTTCTCTGCCATGGGGACATATCTGAGCCTCAATATTCTTGTCTGCATCATCATCTCAGTTGTGGAGTTCTTACAAGGACTTGATGAAAGAATGCTCCCTGTGAAAGACACAGCACATGGCACTCTTTCCATGACTCAGCACACAGCATCCTGTGAAAGACTCAGCACCCAGCACCCCATGCAGGACTCAGCACACTGCAATTTGTGAAGGACTCAGCACATAGCACCATGTGCAGGACTCAGCACAGAGCACCTCATGAAGGACTCAGCACGTAGCTCTATTCAACAAGCTGTCATTAGAATTAGGGTGCTCTCATTGGTATCACCATTCTTTGAGGAACATTTCACAAACCACACAAGTTCACATCTAATGGTTTAGTGGGGTGTTGTTTTTGTTGTTGTTGGGGCTTGAACTCCAAGCATGGGGTCCTGTTCTAATACCATTTGCTCAAGGCTAGAACTCTACCACTTCAATCCATATTTCAAAGAGTCTAGCAGACTTCCTGCCAGGTTTTAAAGCCCCCGAGCAGCCAGGATGTTGGTGGTAAGCCAAGGTAATCCAGAATGACAGGGGTAACCCATTGAGCTGGGTTGCAGCAGTTTACATCTGGCCAAGTCAGGTTAGGTGGCAGCTGTCAGCACCAGACTACTAGCTTTCTCTGTGATGAGGTAGTGGAAGTCCTGTCCTTCTCTAGTTACATTTGAACATTCTACCTTTTTGTGGCTTTAGTCCAGGAGCTTGAGTAAGGGCTTTGACACTGTCCCTAAGCATTTGTGCTCCAGGCCAGCACTCAATTGATTGAAAGATAGCAGAACTTCCGGGTTTTCTGTTTATGTCACACTGAGGAATCGAACCCAGGGCTTTATGCTTACTAGGCGAGCACTCAACCACCAGGCCCCAGGAGTGAATGAGGCATAGATAGAGATTACTGTTTATAAATATTATGTAAACAAAAAGATTTCTGTATATTATTAATTTATAGATATTACTACCAATTATTAGGTATTACATTATGTCTCCATTTAATGATGTGTCCCAGTAAACAATTAATAAAACATTAATTAAATATCCTATTAGTATTTATCACATATGTACATACACCCATATATATAATCACATATTTTATAGAATGAGACAGATGTCTATATATTATTAATATGCATCATCTCTTTTTATCAATTATTAGGTATTTAGGTTTCCATGCAATTTTTATTCTGTTAATGCTTAATAAAATATTAAACTTAATCTATGTCCTATAATTATTGTGTCTATTTTATCCTAGAATGATTCACTACTAATTCAATCTTTTTTTCATTTATTGTAGTGACAATTCTTCCACTTATGACATTTTTTACATTTATGACATCCTATTACATAGCTTATAGATTTGCATCTGAATTATACATCCTACCTGTCACCGAGTACTTTCAAAGAAAAATAAAACATGTGTCACGCTTGGCTTCTCACTCCACAATTACATTTTTGGCAGTACTGGGATCTAAACTCAGGGCCTAGAAGGTTCAATTCATGAATGAGTGACTGTTAGCACAGCAGCCTCTAGCCAATTCAGCTGCCAGGCTTTCCTAGGCCCTGAGATCGAGCCCCAGATGTTGACCCCATATCAAGCTTAATATAGCTATTCATTTTATTTTTGTTTTATTCATTTATTTACCATTTATTTTATTAACTGCTATTAAACATGAAATTTTTATTACATTTATTACATAGGGTATAGATTTGCCTATATATGAAACTTCACACCTGACACCCAGGACTTTCACAGAAAAGGAAAAAGTGAGTCACCATGGACTTCTTAATCCACGATTCAATTTTTGTGAGTGCTGGCAACTGAATTCACGGCCTACAAGACCCAATTCATGAATAGGTGAGTGTCAACACACCAGCCTGGGGCATATGGAGCGGACAAGCATCTCCAGCACCTGAGATCTAACCCCAGGCATTGACAAAATATGAACAGATTGACATGAAGATTCAAATAAATACAGATATTTATAGAGTGCCAGAGATGTCTATATATTCTTCAGTTATATACACTACATTTCTACCAATTCTTGGGTATTTATTATGCCTCCATGTAATTAATATTATTGTTTTCATCCTTAATGAAATAATAATTAATTCAACCGCTGTTTGGAAACTATTGTGTCCATGTAATTAATAGTATTCTTTGAATGTGTCAAAAATACTCATTAAAATACATTGTCCGCCTAAACTCACTCTGTCTAATTGTATAGTAGTATTCAGAAACAACCAATTCCACCTTGCCATTCATAATTTTCCTATGAATAGGAACGAGACTCTTAGGATTTCCCCTCCATTTGTAGGGGACAGGAAGGGGTTTCTAACACAGGACTTATGTTGCCATGTTGTCCTATGGCTTTCCTGGTAGCGCGCCAGCCTTCAGCAATGCCAGATTATCAACCATTTTCAGCCGTGTCATTCAGACACAGGATGGTCACCTTGCAAACCAAACAAATGTAAAACTGGCAGCTATCTGCAAGTTGCCAGGTTTCTTTTTTTTTTTTTTCTGTGTGGCATTAATTTTTTTTTTCCCCTGTCAGCCTTTGGGGCCAAAGAACCCAGGTTCAGCTGTGGGTCCAGTGGCTGCACACCAGCCTAGAGTGATCAAAGCTGAGGCAGAATTTCCTCGACCTGAGTTCAAGCCCTGTGCTTAACAAAATAAAAAGAAATAAATAAGTACATACATAGATACATTAAAAATATTTAAAATATTATGAGGCTACTTGTCTTGGAATTCATGCCCTTTTATCTGCCAGAGCCTGAACTCAGGCTCTGGGTAAATATGCAGCACTGTGGGGGATGGGGAAGTTCACCTTGCTGGAAGACAGAAGTCAGGTCTGTTCCTAGGGCCTGAATTCGAGTCCTAACACTCTAAAGAATAATATGCATATACATTTTAATACATGATTTATATTTACATACACATTTACTGCATATTGTGATTAGTGTACTTATTCATTTTATTTGTTTTTTATTTATTTCTTATGTATTTTAGTGAGTATGATTACACATATACCATTTTTTGCATCTTTTTACATAAGACATAGATTTGCCTATGTATTCTACATCATTCCTGAGACCCAGGGCTTTCACCAAAAAGGAAAACAAGTGTGACAATTGGCTTTTCCACCAGTATTAAGTTTTTGGCAGTTCTGTGACTTGATCTCAGGGCCTAGCAGACCCACTTCAGGAATGGTTAAATGTTAGTATACCAGTCTGATGCAAGTGAAGTTGGTAGGCAAATTTGAGGACCTGAGATCAAGCCCTAGGAATGCCCAATATGTAAACAGATAGATGTTTAGATTGCAGTGTGTGTGTGTGTGTGTGTGTGTGTGTGTGTGCGCATGTGTGTGTATTTACATATGTATATACATCTATAAATATAAAAAGAGAGAGACATAGAATTTTACGTACATTCTAGTGTGTAACCCTATATAAAGAGTTATGTCTATAGCTTATATTTATATATTCCATTACTACCAATTATTTGGTCTAAAATTATGCCTCCATTAATTAATCACGGTAGAACACTTAATAAAGAATTAATCAATGACCTATATTTATTGCATACAATCTTATACTGGAATGACTATCTAATTAGTCATTCAGTTAGTACATTTCAAACATTCTGTTAGTGTTCCTATACATAGGAACAAGTTTCCTAGGATCTTCATCCGTGTATAGGTGGCAGTGCTAGGATCGAACTCAGGGCTTAGGTGTCTGGGTTAGACTCAGGCTTCACTGACAGGCCCCAGCCTTCATCCACGCAAGCTCACGTAAATTTTCAAGCTGAGTCATTGAGACCCAGGAGGGTCACAGTACAAAGGAAACAAAGGTAAAATTATTGTGTAAAACTTCCTGTTTTTCTCCTCCTCCATTTTTGTTGGTTGGATGTACTTTTGCCAGTGCTGAGAGTTGAACTCTGGTCCTAGGATCCCTAGATCATTTGTGGGTGTAAAAGCTGCACCCCAGCCTATGGTAATCATGGTTTAAGACAAAATAAAATGGTTCGTTGAGCAAAAGGAGCTTAGGGAAAATGTCTAAGCTCACAGTTCAAGCCTCAGAACCTGCCCCAAAAAAGAGCCATTAATTCCATGTGTCTGTGTATGTATGCATGTATTTGTATCAGTGAACATCAAGAGTTTTTATGAAGAAAGCTACCCAGCTAGGAAATTTGCTTTGAATAGAATGATTTCATAGCATGGAGAGTGCTTTCAAGACAGTGCATGTTCCGGGATTACCCTCACTGTTCCCAGGGTAGCATGAGGGGTTCTTCATACCTCAGGCTGCTGGAGGAAGTCTGCCTCATTTTTAGAACAGGCAGACAAAAAGCCTCACTCCTATAGAGCTGTGTAACAAGCAATTCATCTGGGCCATTTAGTGAGGATGAATGTGGGCATGCTCTGAAGATCAGGATAAAAAGGCCTCTTTGTACCCCAAGCTGTCTCTCTCCCCAGTGCTCTCTTTTGACAGGAAGCCTTCATTTGTGCCACCTCCCGTGGCAGGCCAAGTTCCCTACACTCATCCTGTCTTTGTAAGACTATGTTTCTGTTTTGAAACAAACTACTACCATTAATTCAAGAGTCTTTCTGGAAGACAATTAGGGCGCTGAACCTAATGAAATAATTCATTATTGGCAACGGTGCCTATGTGTGTGTGTGTGTGTGTGTGTGTGTGTGTGTGTGTGTGTGTGTGTGTGTGTCTGTGCTTGCACGTGCACGTGCGCACTAATGCACGCGTGTATACACCAGTCCTGGTGCTTGAATTCAGGACCTTATCACTGTACCTCAGTTTCTCCTGTACAAGGACAGCACTCTACCACTTGAGCCACAGTGCCACTTCAGGGATGTGGAACTTTTCTATGGATGTGGTACTGATGATTCAATCCCAGGGTTTCACACATGCAAAGCATTCTAACCCTAAGAAAAATTCCCTGCACTCCACTTCAGGTTTCTTTCTTTCTTTTCTTGTAAGTTGGAGGAGTTGAAGTCTGGGTCTGGGTGCTGTCTATGATCTTTTCAGCTCAAGTCTAGTGCTCTTCCACCTGAGCTACAGTGCCCCTTCAGGCTTTCTGGTGGTTTATTGGAGATAACCATCTCAAGGAATTTCCTGCCCAAGCTGGCTTTGCACCATGATCTGAGATAGCTTTGAAACGAGACTTTCAGCTTCCTGAGCAGGCAGGATGATAGACCTCAGCTAAAGACACCTAAGCCATGACAATTTGCTTCAAGGGGGTTCTTGGCTCCGCATTATAGAATGTTAGCCATGAGCCCAAGAATAAATTCAGCACCTAGGCTCTGAGTTCAAAGTTCATGATGGAGAAAACTAAACCAAAACAATTGCCTACAGGAGACAAGTCACTAGAGCTCAGTATATACATAAATTTGGCCCTGCCTTGGGGGCATATGTGAGCCTCAACTTTCTCATCTGCACAATCATCTTACTTGTATAGCTCTTATAAGGACCAGATGAAAGTAAACAACTCATGAAGGACTCAGCACATAGCACCCTGTGAAAGACTCAGCACACAGTACCCCATTAATGACCCAGCACCCCATGAAGGACTCAGCACCCAGCACCTCAGGAAGGACTCATCACCTAGCTGTATCCCATAAACTGTCATTAGATTTAGGGTGCTTTAATCAGTATTAACAGTCTTTCAGATACACGTCACAAACCACACAAGTTTACATCTAACGGTTTAGAGGGGTGTTTTTGTGGGGAGGGTCATCAGCCTCGGGGATTACACTCATAGGTTGGAGGTACTGTCCTAAGATATTTTCCTCAAGGCTAGAGCTCTACCACTTTGAGGCACAGCTCAGAGTCTCCCAGACTTCCTGCCAGGGCTGAGTTTTCAATCTACCAGTGTCTGATCTCATCCCCCACGCAGCAAGGGGTGAGCCAGCAGCATCTGGTTCTATGGTTGACCTCTGGCTAAGTCAGGTTAGATGGCAGCCATCAGTTTCATACCCCCAGCTTGCTCTGTGATAGGTATTTGAAATCCTGACCTTCTATACTTGCAGTCAGAACATTCTAATTTGTTTTTGGTGCCAGTCCTGGGACTTGAGTAAGGGTCTAGACACAGTCCTTAAGCTTTCATGCTCAACACCAGTGCACTACTGCTTGAGTGACAGCAGTACGTCCAGCATATTCTGTGCATGTGATAGTGTGGAATCTACAACTGAGCCCCAGGAATGACAAGTGTAGAAATAGATAGGTAGATTGTTACACACACACACACACATATATATACATATATATACACATATAGAAATATATATATGTAAGTATGTATGTATAAAACGAGACAGAAATGTCTGTATATTAGTTAATTATATATACTATATTACTACCAATTATCGATAAATTATTCCTTCCTTTTTTAAGTATTATGGTTGAATACATAACAAAGTATTAACTGAATATTAGTCAATGTACTATAATTATTGTGTATAATTTTATAATATAATCATACACTAACTACTAATATAATTGTTACTTTGTAACATTCCATTCGTATGGATATATATCAGAATGCGTTTCTTAGAATCTACTGCCATTCATAGGTGGCAGTCCTGGGATTCGCACACGGGGCCTAGGTTGCTGATTTTGGCTATGCCTTCCCTGAGAGTCCACTAAACTTCAGCAGTGCAAGGTCATGTACACTTTCTGTGCCCTGTCATTTAGAGGATTGTTGCAATGCAAAGGAAAAACAATGTAAAACTGCCTTCTGGGACTTCCCAGTTTTATGCTTCTCCTTTATTTCCCTCTCTTTTTCTTTTTTTTTTCAGTTTTGGGGCCAGAACTATGGGTCTGGGTGCTGTCCCTCAACTCTTCAACTCAAGGCTATCGCTCTACCACTTGAGCCATAGCACTACTTCATTTTTTCTGCTTATGTGGTGCTGAAGAATCGAACCCAGGGCCTTATGTATGCAAGGCAAGCCGTCTATTACTGAGCCACCTTCCCAGCACTTCTCCTTTTTTTTTTTGCCAGTCCCAAGGTTTGAACTTGGGTCCTAGGATCTCAGGATGGGCTGTGGGTCCTGAGGCTTCACACCAGCCTAGGATGATCGAAGCTGAGACAGAGTTGCCATGAGCTGAGTTCAAGCCCCAGGCACGGCCAAAATAAAATTAAGGCCTTGGCTTGGAATTTTCACCACTTTTCTGGCAGGCCTGGGATTTGAACTCAGGGTTTGGGTAACTCTGTGGCACTGTGGGGGAGAGGAAGTTCACAATCGTTGAAGACAAGATTTTCAGTCTAGTTCCTAGGGCCCAAATACAAGCCCCAGCACTGAAAAAAATAATATCCATATATGAGATCTATTTACATACATGGGTTTAATCCTTATGACATTTATTACCCTTATTTTTTTATTTTATTTAGTATTAGTATATATATAGCATCTATTTCATTTATTACATCTTATCACATGGATCTATTTGCATATGGATTATACATCTTACTGAGAGCAGGACTTTCACAGAAAAGGAAAAAAACATGTCTCAAAATTGGCTTCTAACTCCACACATAAAATTTTCGCCATGCTGGGATTTTAATTTACATCCCTCAATGCCCAATTCATGAAAGGGTCAGTTGTAGAAAAAAAGGCTTTGGCAAACTGAGGCGCCAGTCAGTTCTGAGGACCTGGGAATAAGCCATAGTAGTGATTGATAGATATAGATAGATATAAATACAGATATAGATAGATAGATGTATAGTTTGCAATATATATGAGAGAGAGAATGTGAAGATATTAAATTATATATATATTATGAATTATTAATAAATTATGCCTCCATTTAATGAAGTATTATGGTTGAATACTTATTAAAGTATTAATGTAAAAGTAGTCAGTATTCTTTAATTGGGAGAATCATACCATGGTGCTAGAATGGAAGACATAATCCACTACTTTTTGTGTGGCATTCTATAAGAAAATCATGAACCAGCTGCAAATTTAATTGTTAATTTTATAACATTCCTTTAAGCATTCACATGAATAGGAAAGATTTTCTCCAGATCTCCTTCCATTTGTAGGTGGCAGTCCTGGCAGTCAACTCTAGGCCTGGATAGTTTACTTCTAAATGCAAACCATTAGAATGACACTGTGAAGATTTCAGTTCATCACAATGAAAAAAAAAACAAGAAGAAAAGAAAGGCAGGTGTCAGAGGCTCCTGCCTGTAATCCTCGCTCTTCAGGAGTCTGAGAGGTAGAGAATGCCTGTTTGAATTCAGCTTGGAAAGGAACATCCACAGCACTCTTATTTCTGAGGGATCACAGGAATAAAAAATTGCCATGAATGGGGCTGTGGCTCAAAGAAAGAGTGCTACCCTTGAGCAAAAGAAGCTCAGGGACAGTGCCTGGGCTCATGATACAGCCCCCAGACATGCCAAACAAACAAACAAACAAAAAACAAGTAACTCCATGTCTCCCCAGGTATGTATCATGCATTTCTATCGGTGAAGGTCCAGAGTCCCTATAATGAAAGGCACCCAACTAGGAAATTTGCTTTGAATAGAATGATTTCATAGCACAGACAATCTTTTCAAGACAGTGCATGTTCCAGGGCTTCCCTCACTGTTCCCAGGGTAGCCTGAGGTTTTCTCCTCACCCCAGGCTGCTGGAGAAACTCTGTCTCATTGTTGGAACCGGCAGAAAAAAAGCTTGACTCCTGTACAGCACTGTAACAAACAATTCATGCGGGGCAATTAGTGAGGATGAGTGTGAGCAGGCTTTGAAGGCCAAGAGAAAAAGACCTCTTTGTACCCCAATCTATCTCTCTCCCAAGTGCTCTGTTTTAATAGGAAGCCTTCATTTGTGCCACCTTCTGTGGAAGGCCAAGTTCTCTGCACTCATCCTGTCTTTTTTAGACTATGTTTCAGTGTTGAAATAAACTGCTACAATTAATTCAATGGTCCTTCTCTCAGACAACAAGGGATCTGAACCTAATAAAATGATTCATTATCGGCAATGGTGCCTTACTAGGTTTCTGGAAGTTTGCAAAATCTAAGCACATGGGTAATAGAACAATGCTTCCTGTCATTTAGGGCTGGTGAGCTCATCAGGTTTTGAAACCTTTGACCTCTCCTAGTTGGGTCCTGGGTGGCTAGGTTTGGGGTTGAACAAAGGGCCTGGGTGCTGACCATGAGATGAGAACAGAAGCTCAGTGCTTTACAATTTGGTGTCACAGCTTCATTTCTGGTATCTGTGGTGTGTGTGTGTGTGTGTGTGTGTGTGTGTGTGTGTGTGTGTGTGTGTGTGTGTGTGTGTGTGTGTGTGTGTGTGTGTGTGTGTTCATGTATGTGTGTGCATACACTTGTCCTGGAGCTTGAACTCAGGACCTGAGCACTGTATCTGAGTTTCTCCTGTACAAAGAAAGATAGCACTCTATCACTTGAGCCACAGAGCTACTTCAGGCTTTTTTTCTAGTGATGTGGTACTAAGGAATCCAACCCAGGGATTCATACATGCAAAGCACTCTACTCCTCAGACACATTCCCAGCAGTCCACTTCAGGTTTTTTTCTTTCTTTTCTTGGAAATTGAAGGAGTTGAAATCTAGTCCTGGGTGCTGTCCTTGAACTCTTCAGCTAAAGCCAAGCACTCTAACACTTGAGCTACAGCACACCTGCAGATTTTTGGTAGGTCACTGGAGAGAAGCCTCTCAAGGATTTTGCTGCCCACCCTGGCTTCAGGCTGTGATCCTCAGCTCTCAGGCTCTTGAGTAGCCAGGATGACAGGCGTGAGTCGCCGGAACCCAGTTTCCACTTCAAGTTTCTAAGTAGTGAACAGGAGATAATAGTCTCATGGGAACCTTTGTGTCTGGGATAATTTGGAACTGAGAGTGTTACATCTCAGCTGCTGAGTAGACAGGATGACACACCTCAGCTACAGACACCTAGACTGTAACACTCCTTTGCAAGGGGTCCTTGGTTCCACATGGTAAGATGCTAGCCATGAGCCCAACAGGGAAGGGTCAGTGGCTAGGCCCTGAGTTCAAGGTCCACGACTGAGAAAAATAAACCAAAACAATTGTCTGCAGGAGACAACTCAATAGAGTTAGGTACATACATCCTGTTGGCCCTGACATGGGGATATCTGAGCCCCAAGTTTCTCATCTGCACAATCATCTGACTTGTGGAGCTCTTGCAAGGACCAGATGAAAGAATGTACCCCGTGAAGGACTTAGTACACAACACCTCATGAAGGACTCATCACATAGCTGTATCCCACATGCTGTCATTAGAATTAGGGTGCTTCCATTAGTATCACCATTCTTTCATAAACACATCACAAACTACACAAAGTTCACATCTAATGATTTAGAGGGGTGGGATTTAATGGGTAGGTAGAGTCAGCCACGGGGATTGCACTGAAAGGTTGGGGATACTGTCCTAAGATCTTTTGATCAAAGCTAGAACTCTAACACTTTGAGCCACAGCTAAGCGCTGGGTTTTAAACCCACCAGTGTCAGATCTCAGTCCCCCAGGATCTTGGATGATGGGGTGAGTGAGCCAGCAGCATCTGGTTCTGTGGATCTGAGTTGCAGCAGTTTACCTCTGGCTAAGTCAGGTTAGATGGCAGCTGTCAGCACCAGATTCCCGGCTTGCTCTGTGATGAAGTATTTGCAGTCCTATCCTTATATAGTTGCAGTCAGAACATTCTATCTTTTTTGGTGCCATTCCTGGATCTTGAGTAAGAGTCTAGACACAGTCCCTAAGCTTTTATGCTCAAAGCTAGTGCTCAGCTGGTTGAGCAACAGCATGACTTCTGGATTTTTCTGTGCATGTGGCAATGAGGAATCAAACCCAGGGCTTTATACGTATTAGGCGAGCACTCTAATACTGAGTCCCAGTAGTAACAAGTGTATAAACAGATAAATGTGTAGATTGGTAGATAAATAAATAGATAGATAGATAGATAGATAGATAGATAGATAGATAGATAGATAGATAGATAGATAGACAGACAGACAAACAGACAGACAGATAGATGCATGAAACAAGAGAGAGATGTCTGTATACTATGAAAATTCATACATGATATTGCTACCGATTATTGGCAATGAAATTATGCCTTCCCTTTTTAAGTATCATGATTGCATACATAATAAAGTATTAATTGAAAATTAGTCATGGTAGTATAAATGTTGTGTATAATTTTATATTATAATCAAACACTAACTACTTATTTATTTGTTACTTTTATAACATTCTATTTGTATGGATGTACTTGAGAATTTGGTTTCTTAGAATCTCTGCCATTCATTAGTGGCAATCCCAGGATTCGTCCTCCACACCTAAGTTGCCAGTTTCAGCTATGGCTTCCTTAATAGTCCACCAAATATCAGCAATACAAGGTCATGTACTCTTTCTTTGCATTGTCATTTACATCCAGGATGGTCACAACACAAAGGAAACTAAAGTAAAACCATCTTCTTGAACTTGTCAGTTTTATGCTTCTTTTTTTTTGCCAGCCCCAAAATTTGAACTTAGGTCCTAGGATCCAAGAGTTGGCTGTGGCAGAGGTATCAAGACCTGAGAGCAAGCCCTGTGCTCGGCTAATAATAATAATAACAATAATAGTAATTCCATGGTTTGGAATTTGCACTATTTTTCTTGCAGGCCTTGTATTTGAACTCAGGGTCTGGATAACTTTGTGGCATTGTGGATGAAGGGGAAAGGCCCACCATCCTTGAAGACAAGAAATTCAGACCAGTTCCCAGGGCCTGAAATGAAGCACCAGCACTGGAAAAAGTAATATTAATATATGAGATCTATTTACATACATGGGTTTATTGCATATTATGTTTATTACCCTTATTTATTTAGTATTATTACACATATAACAGTTCTTTTATTACATCAGATCACATAGGATATATTTGCATATGGATTATACATCATATTGAGACCCAGGACTTTCACATAAAAAGAAAAAAAAGTGTCAAAATTGGCTTCTTACTACACGAATAAATTTTTGGACATGCTGGGATTTCAACTTATGTCCTACAATGGCCATAAATGGGGTCACAGTCTTAGCACACCAGCCTCTAGCAAACTGAGCTGCCAGAAAGTTCTGAGGACCTGTGATCAAGCCACAGGAGTACCCAATATAGATAGATAGATAAATTGGTGTGTAGATATATACATACATACATATATATATATGAAGAGAGAGAGGGAATTTGAGGATATTAGATAATATATATAAAACCAGTTATTAGTTAGCAAATTATGCTTCCATTTAATGAAGTATCACGTTTGAATACTTATAAAAGCCTTGATTAAAAATTAGTCAATATCCTTCCATTAGGGGAATCATACCATGGTGCTAGAATGGAAGGTATAAATCCAATAATTTTTATGTGGCATTCTAAAATAGAATCATGAATTAATTGCAAATTTAATTATTACTTTTATAACATTCCATTAGCATTCACATTAATAGGAATGAGTTTGTCAGGATCACCTTCAATTTGTGGGTGGCAGTCTTGGCATTCGAACTCTAGGCTTGGGTAGTTTACGTATAACGCAAACCATTGGAATGATAGCGTGAAGATTTCAGATTGTTATGATTACAAAAAAGAACAAGAAGAAAAGAAACCCAGGATCCAGGGGCTCCTGCCTGTAATCCTAACTCATCAGGAGGCTGAGATATAGAGAATGCCAATTTGAATTCAACCGGGACAGGAAAGTCCAAGACATTCTTATTTCTAAGAGATCACAGGAAAAAAACAAACAAACATGAATTGGGCTGTGGCTCAAAGGCTGAGCACTACCTTTGAGCAAAAGAGCTCAAGGACAGGGTCTAGTCTCATAGTACAAACCCGGAACTGTCCACCCCCCCAAAAAAAAAAGAGGCAATAACTCCATGTCTCTGTGTATGGATGGATGATGGATGGATGATGGGCATTCAGCAGGTTGCCCATGCCCAGCCGTCCAACCTGGGGAAGCTGGGACATGACTTGAATTGTACTAAGTCTGAGCTGGCAGCTTGAACATAGTATCCTTTTCTACCATTTAATAACTGAAGCCCGATGGGACACCTAGCAGCAAGCCACTTCCTCCAGGGAGACCACAGTACCTATACTGTAGGAGTTGACAAAGTTTCTGGCTCCATATTCTCTATCTCTCTGTAGAATGTGAGACTAGACCTCTGTGGCATGGTGGATATCATTCATTTATCATTCCTCATTGCTGAGTCACAGGCTGGTCCCAAATCATGGCAAAGACATGAAATAGTCAGCAATATCTATGCCGAAAGGGGTATGCCAATCAATCTCACCCTCATAATTCCTGTTAGAAGTGAGCCTTGATCTGTGATTGTGGCTTAGTGGTAGAGTGCTTACCTAGCGTGCACTAAGCCCTGGGTTTGATTGCTCAGTAGCACACAAACAGAAAAAGCCAAAAGTGGGACTGTGGCTTAAGTGATAGAGTGCTAGCCTGGAGCAAAAGAAGCTCAGAAACATGTCCATAACCTGAGTTCAAGCCCAAAGACTGGCAAAAAAAGTGAGCCTGGTGAGACATATTCTTCTAGGACTCAGAGGAAGACTGAGGTTATAGGTAAGAGGTAGGGTAGATGGCAGGTGCTGATGGCTCACCCTTGTAAGCTACTCAGGAGGCTGAGATATGAGGATCCCAATTGCAAGCAGGAAAGCCTATATGAGACACTTTTCTCCAATTAAACATCCAAAACGCCAGATGTAGAGCTGTGGCCCAAGTAGTAGAGTGCTAGCATTGAGCACGAAAGCTCAGGGATAGGATAGCATCCAGGCCATGAATTCACACCCCAGGACTGGTACACCCATGCAGACACACACACACACACACACACACACCAAGATAGAACATTTGCCAGTCAGCCTGCAAAAGTGTCATGTCTAGCAACTCAATATTAAAAAAAAAACAAGAGGGAGAAGGGAAGAAAAGACTTGCTCTGCGAGGTGATATAACCCGTGCAAAATTCCACAGGAGTTCTAAGATTTTGATACAGGACAGAGGGTCATCAGGCAGAAGGTCCAACATGGGCAAAGGTCCTGAGGTGTGTGTAGAGCAGATGGTGTGGGTGGGATAAAGGTTCTGTGGCTTCAGACAAGTCTGGGAGGACATTCAAGGTTGGGTGAAGGTTTGTACTTGAGTCACAGGTAGGGTACATGGTCGGGTCCCAGAATAGGGCCCAGGGGGAAGATTAGCTTGCTTTTTACCAGGTACCCCAGCCATTTCCTGTGGCTGGAAGCTTATTTTTCACAACTCTTGACCCTCAGACCTCCTTTGCATGGAGGAGTCAAGGCAAACACAGGGAATAAAGCTTGCTTAAGAAAAGCTTCTAGTCCAAAGCCACCAGTGGCTCAACCCCTGTAAATCCTAGCTACTCAGGAGACTGAGATAGAGATTGTGGGTCAAGCCAGCTCAGGGGAGGAAAGTTAGTGAGAGTCTTCTTGCTAATTAACTACCAAAAGCCAGAAATGGAGCTGTGGCTCAAGTGGTAGAGTGCTAACCGTGAGGGAAAATGTTAAGAGACCAGAGCCCAAGCCCTGAGTTCAAGCCCGTGTACTGGCACAGATATAATACAGAAAAGCTTTCAGGAGCTCCTAGTCTATTGGGGGTGAAAGGCTAGATCAGCTGGGCACCGGTGGCTCACACCTGTCCTCCTAGCTCCTCAGGAGGCTGAGATATAAGGACCACGGTTCAAAGCCAGCCCAAGCAGGAATCTGGGAGACTCTAATCTCCAAGGAACCTCAAGAAAACTGGAAGTGGCTCTGTAGCTCAAGTGGTAAGCTAAAGAGCTTGGGGACAGAGCCCAGGCCCAGAGTTCAAGCCCCATGGCCAACACCTGGCCTGCTTGACCGCCCTCTGTTGCTCTAGGCAGAGTACTTTCCAGCTACTGAGGGTCTCCCAATGTCTAGGCGTCCTACAAGTCTTGAGAGAAGCCTGTTTGGAGGCCATTACCTCTAGAGCAATCCACAGTACCCGAGAAGGGATGAGCCTTGGGGCATGGAGATAATCAGAATGGCATCTGTCATGGGTGTAATATGGATCTGAGCAGTAAATTGACATCTCAGACCATGGTTCTGGGCCAGGAGGGCAGAAGCTGCAAGATATCACACCAAGTAATGCCCACTCATGCAGGTATCACAAGAGTGTGAATTTGTCAGGCACACCTTGGGCAGGTGTTGAGTTTTGGCTTATGAAAGAATTTTAGGCTCAGGAATTCACAGCTGGCTGGTTTCTGCTTGTAGCAGTCCCAGGGCTCAGAGGCCTGCTTTCCTCACCAGTGCTAGGGGGCAGATGAAGGTCTGCAATCTTGGGCCGACTACAAATAAGCATCAGTAGTGTCCTTCCCATGGTCCTGTGGGCCTGTACATGGATGTATCTCTTGAGAGTTTACTGTGACTATGCCTCATGACTGCCTCCAGTTCTAGTTCAGCTCATCATAACCACCTTCCTGTGTGTGTTTTTTGTGAGTGTGTGCATAAACATCTTGGGACTAGGGCTTGATTTCAGGGCCTGGGCTCTGTCCCTCACTTTTTTCATTCAGGGCTAGCACTCTTCCAGTTAAGCTACAGTTTTTCTTCCAGCTTTTGCGTGGTTATTTGCAGAAGAGATTCTCATAGACTTTTCTAGCTGGGCTGCCTCTGAATGGCAATCCTCATATCTCAGACTCCTGAGGAGCTAGGAATATGAGAGCATGAGCTATTACCAACTGGCCAGTTTCTTTCTTGGCTAAAACAGACTACCTCTCTCCAGCTGAGCACCCATCTACAGCTACCCCTCATAACCCTGGCTTCAGATGAAATATAACCTTCTCCCCTGAGAAAAAAGAAATGGGATCAGGTTTGAGCTTTATGTTCTTCACACAGTCAGGGGCTGCTGGGAGCTGATGTGGAGGTCAGAGATCTAGGCCAGGGCAAGACAGCAGTTAGAACAGAAGAGATTATGAAAACACAGCCTTGCAGCTGGGTGCCAGTGGCTCATGCCTATAATCCTGACTACTCAAGGCTGAGACCTAAGGATCAATCAAGATTCAAAGCTAGCCTGGGCAGACTCTTATCTCCAATGAATCACCAAAATGATGGGTAGCAGAGCTACTGTAGTTCAAGTAGTACAGCACCAACCTTGTGCAAACAAGCTAAAGCATACCACTGAGGCTCTGAGTTCAAGCCCTGGTAAACACACACACACACACACACACACACACACACACACACACACACACACATCCTTAGCAGGTGCCAGTGGCTCATACCAGCAATCCTAGATACTTAAGTGGCTGAGCTCTTAGGGCGGCAACTTGAAGCCAACCCAAGCAGGAAAATATGTGAGACACTTCTGTCTACTAAACTACTAAAAGAGATGAAAGGTGAGCTGTGGTTCAAGTGTTAGAGTGTTAGCCTTGAATCAAGGAAGCTCAGGGACAGTGCCAAAGTCTGAGTTTCAGCTCTAAGATTTTTTTAAAGACACCCCAATCAGGCCATAAATCCAGATTTTGGTCATTCTTGATCTCACTTCTACTCCTGCCACTTCCACAGCACAAGTGGCCGGTGTGTGGCCAGCACTGGGTTAAGAAGTGAACTTACACAAAGGGGACATAGCCAGGTCAAGGATAATGCCACAGAACATTGAGGTACTAGCCAAACCAGTTTCTCATCCCCCAGTTCCTTGGCCCTAGAGGAGTCATACCCTCCTGTATTGTGTGGTGTGAATTTTACTACAATTCTGAACCCTTCCACCTAACACCAAGCGTCATGAGCAATAATTTATTTTTTCATATTAAGATGAGTGCTAAGTGTAGGATACACTTTGAATTATTACATTAATTTATTAAAAATTAGTTTCATTTTTTCTTTTCTACATCTGCAGAAAGTAAAATTATATATTAAACATTCAATATGAAGTAATCAATTATAAGTAAACTATTTTTCAAATGATATACAATCAAACTGTGATTTGAGTTATAGTTCTAACAAATTGTGATGTAAACAACATTTAATAGAATTACGGTAATGTTTTTTAAACTTACCATCTTGTTATTGTTTTCTAATTCTGTCATTTTTTATTCTTGATCCAATTCATCTCTTCACCTCAATTGTTTAGTTTTCTATTTTATCTCTATTGGTTTGCTGAGTATGCATCTTGTTTTCCCTTTTTAATGACTGACATGATCTGAAAATCTGTATGCTAGTTTATTACTTCCTACATTGAAGTCAAATTGCTGCTCTCCACAGCTGTTCTACTTTGCTTTGCATAGTACAGAATTTCCCCTAGTCCCACCGACTGTATTGCTGCTCTCATATATTTTATTTTATTTTTTATTTAAATTTTGTTGTCAAGGTAATGTACAGAGTGGTTATAGTTACATAATTAAGGTAATGAATTAATTTCTTTTCTAACTTTTTACCCCTTCACCCATTTTTCTCCCTCTTCCTTCCCAATGCACCTCTCAAGATCGTTTCCAACCTATTGTTTTGTGAGTATCACTGTTGCATAGGTTCCCCCTTTGTCTTTGTCTCACTATTTTGTTTTTTTATTCCTTCCCCTTTCCCAGTTCAGATCAACATATTTACAATACACAGGGTATCAAAATCAAATACAGTGACTACAGGGGATAAACCATAGGTGGGGAAACCACAAAAGGATAAAAAGAAATCATGGAGTACATTAAGAACAACAACAACAAAGAACATGTCTTGGAGTTCATTTCACTTAGAATCACCTTATAGGGTCATATGTACATATCTATTGAGCTATTCTACTCATCTACTAAGATTATCCTTGATGTACACAATAATGCTCCCTATTACCCAGTAATCCCACTTCTGGGCATTTAACATGATGACCACAAACAAGGCCACACTAAAGCTATCAGCACAATTATGGTTATCACAGTAATATTTACCATAGCTAAGATATGGATTCAACCCTGATGCCCCTCAGTAGATGAATGTATCAAGAAAATGAGACACACACACTCACATACACACATACTATGCTTCCATCAGAAAGAAAGATACCACCTCATTTGTAAGGAAATGGAAGGTCTTGGAAAAAATCATATTAAGTGAAATAAGCCAGACTTAAAGAAACATAGTTCCCATGGATTCCCTTATTTGTAATAATTAGTTACATCAAGGATAATCTCATGTATTTTAATTTGACAGTTTGTTCTATGTTGAGAGTGCAACATTATTGCTATATTGTTTGTTATCATTTCTGCAAACAAGGAGGTATATTGAAAGTATTACATTCATCTTATCCATTACTGAAAGAAGAACAACTAAAAGAGCAACCCCTACTAGGAAGAACAACTCCCACTTACTTAGCTTCATTCCTATGTAAGGCCAGTGTTGTCCCCTGTATCCTCATATTGTACATTTCAACTCTATACCTCATATTGTATTTCTAGTATGTTCTACATTGTCAACTAAATGCCCCAGAAGTTCCACTTTGCTTTATTTTGTTTTAAAAAATTCTGTCTTAATATTTGATGTTGATGAGTGTGTGTGTGTGTGTGTGTGTGTGTGTGTGTGTGTGTGTGTGTGTGTGTGTTTACAAAGATCAGAACACAACATTTTTCTTCATTTTGAATACGTCTTTCAGGTCATTGTAAGTTGTGGCTAATGGGAGGAATCTCTTGTTATTTTAAGAATGAAACAGAAAAAGGTATTTGTGCATGTGTCATAGTTGCTTTATTAGTCTGTAGTTGAACACTGAACATTAACCTATATCTTGGCTGCTCTTGTGAATAATGTGAATAAAAATGAACTACAGATATATTTAAAAGTTACCCAGAGAGAAATAATCACATGATTGATGGTTCAACTTAACTTTGGATTTCTATAGAAACTTGCATACTACTTTCTACAACGAGGATACTAACCTGTTTTTTGACAAATAGTGTAGAAAATTTCCTTTTTTCCACACTCTCACCAAAATTATTACCTTTTATTCAAAGATAATAAAGGGCAGTTTTTTACTATCTGCAGTACCCTATACTGGCATTAGACTTAAATCCAACCTCCTAAATGCTTGGAATTACAAGACTTTACCACCATAACTGATTCCATTGATTTTTTTGATGAGTTATAATATTTATGAAGTTGTATCATAGTAATTTTGAATTATATTTCTCTAATGACTTCTGCTCAAAAAGTATTAAGGCAGCTTAGAAGTTGTATTAAACACAACTTTGTAAACCCACAGGAAATTTTCAGGGCTTTATGGAGAACATGTCTATTCAGACTTTTGTCCATTTTTAATCTGGTTTCTGGTTAATCTCATCTTTAATCTCGCTAAACCAGATCAATAATTAATTCGAGGTAGTAGAAAAGAAAAAAAATGTAGCAACTCCCAACATTTTTCAGTTTTCAAAAACATGGTATTGCTTAAATCATTTTCTGTTAACAATTGACACTATATAACTCAATTTAGTTAGACCTGTTACAAGGCTGTAGTTTATTTATTTTACATTGATTGCTCTTTCCAAAGCCTGTTTTTCTAATTTCCCTTGGTTTCTTTCAGTCTCAAGTAGCTCAGATTTCAAACTGAAGAATAAATTGAAGGAAGCAAACAAAAAAAAAAACAGTTCCTCTCATCCGATGATGCCTGTATAAGAATGAGGAAAGAGTTCATCCTTCTAAGGACCTATGATAGGACAACAAAAAAAGAATTTATTCTTCTATGTCTTCTTTATCTTTGCGATGTAACTAAAATGTTGTAAAACACAATATACTGCTCAGATCTTTTTATGTTTTATCAGTTTTGCACATTTTCATATGGATTTCACCTCAGTCTACAACATTCCTTCATCATCCTGTCCCTGATATTTTTACACTATCAAGACATAAGATAACCAATTTGATTTACAGCATGAGAAGTTATCCACCTGGCCTCCTTGGAAGCAGAGCATGATCAATAGATATTACTTCTGGTTGCTCACTACATGTAATGGTTTCTGTACTACTTATCACATTCTATTTAGTATTTTAAAAAGACTGCTGGCTAAACTCAAAGCTCATTCCTAGAAGTTTATGTTAAGTATTTCCCACTTTTGTTCCCTTAATTGTTAAGATAACATATGCTATCATGCTAATGTTATTACCATTTTAGTGTTGGGAAAAAGTGTAATTAAAAGCAGTAAGTGCATGGCCTAAAGACACATACAGTGAGGAAGGAAATGAGTCAAAGTTTCTGAAAGTCTTTCAGCAATACACAAAAGGTAGATAAAAATCTCTCCATTCTATGACACTCTCAATTCAATATTCATATAATACAAGAAATAATAGCATACTAATTATTTCCCATGGTGATTGTTTTCTGTCACATTTGTTTTCAACACAGATTGTGTTGGAGACATTGTTTTATCATGCACAGAACTGAGCTTATACATTGAGGTCCAAAGAGAAACAAATTTCTTCTGTCCCACAATTCCAGTACCCTTTTTAAAAAGTACTAAAAATTTAAATATCATCACCTACCGTCTTATAAGTATCCAAAAATAAAAAAAAATCATAAATAACCACTCCAAAATGTTTTAAAATTGGAGATGCTAATACGTGCCCCTCTGAAGTAAATTTTCTTCTACTTTTAACGTTATTCTGAAAGCCTTTGCTTGTTTGTCACACCTGTAATCCTAACTACTCGGGATATCTACTCAGGAGCCTGAGATCTGTGGCTAACAGTTGGAAGCCAATCAGGGCAAAAGAAATTCATGAAATTATTTTTCAAAAATTTTAATGAACTAGCAAAGGGCCAAGAATGGAGATGTAGCTCATTTAGTAGCTCACCAATCTAGAGAGAAAAGGCCTAGCAAGTTGGTGCAGTGTTCATTATGACAGGTCCCTTGTATAGAATAATTGAATGCCTCATCCTACACATCTCTTGCACAACAAATATCTGGAATTATTTTGTTTTTGACATGTCAATCTTGACTTTATTCTTAAATGTGTATTTATGTAAGAAGTACATGGTTGTAAAATTCTTTTAAACTTAGTTTTTGATGAATTGTCTAGTTTAAGAAAATCAATTACAATTTATATATATATAAAAAGTTCTGTGCTCAATTCAGCATCACTGATTTCAAACTCTGAGCATGCCAGCACACATGCAAGTGCTTGAGCACATGCATGCATTAACACACATATTTATTCAAAATACCTTCATATCGGGGTTTTTCATGAATTTCTTTGCTAACGATATTATATGAGTAAAATAAAGGAAATAAACTCTTCCATCTCAGAACAGTTTTATACGTTCTTATTGTAAAAATACTGCACAGAGGGGTAACACTTCATGAGCAAGGTAATGAGTACATTTCCTAACAAGTATTGTTACCTCCTCCTTTATTGTTCCCCTACCATCCCTTCCCTCTCACTTCCACAAGTCCATTAACCTCCTCCCTTCCCCCGCCTCAATTGTAAAGTTCACTTTACAACATAGTTTCTTGTGAATCTCATTGTTGCAATGGGTCAACCTGTATCCCTATTTAAACATTTTGTTTTTTTTTTCCTTCCCCTCAGCAAATTAGAGGAGAATATATACAATATGTAGGCGCACCAACTTCAAATACAGTGAAAATAGGTGTTATAGCATGGGGGAGGAACATATAAAGAAACAAAAAAAAAATCCACACTGTAGGTTATAAGTACGTGAGAAAAAATAGCAAGAAAAAACCACTTGTGTCCCTAACTTGGGGTTCATTTCCATTAACATAACCTTATCTGGTCATATACACATAACTTTTGACATTTTCTGCTTATCCCAGACATATATTAGTTATTGAAAATTAGAGAAACCATGGGACCTATGTTTCTTTGGACTTGGCTTACTCTACTTAATTTTTTCCCCAAGTCTTTCCATTTCTTAACAAATTGGGGGATGGAATGCTTCAGGAATTTGCCTGTCATCCTTGCGGAGGGGCCATACTAATCTTCTCTGTATCATTCCAATGTTTTAGTATATGTGATGCTGAATTGAGCACAGAAATTTTTTATATATAAATTGTAATTGATTTTCTTAAACTAGACAATTCAACAAAAACTAAGTTTAAAAGAATTTTAGAACCATGTACTTCTTACATAAATACACATTTAAGAATAAAGTCAAGATTGACATGTCAAAAACAAAATAATTCCAGATATTTGTTGTGCAAGAGATGTGTAGGATGAGGAATTCAATCATTCTATACAAGGGACCTGTCATAATGAACACTGCAGCAAGTGTTAAGGTTTGTTAAAAGTTTTAATGTTTTAAATATATTAATTTTGGGAATTTGCTTATATATGCCAAAACTGGAACTTTTTGGTAGGTCATAATACTTTTCTATAAAGTATTTAAGATTTATGGTAGCAGATAAATACTCCTAAGTATGTACATTTCAGAGTATATAGAAACTTTACTAATGAGAAATTGCAAAGTCTTTGTGTAAAGGAGCAGAATAAAGAGCTGACTATGTTAACTACACAGTTTCTGCTAAAACTGTAGGCCTTCCTTACTTTATATGTTAGTGAGGAACAAATGATGATATAAGCCATATACAAATTATGAGATGAACTATAAATGGTCATCTTAGTGGGTGATTTAAACACCACTCATAGCCTATATCATTCTTGTTGAACATCATAATCTTAGCCAGTGTTAAATGTAAAGAAATATGACAATAATAAAATCTAATTTGTAGTACACTTCAAATACTGAAAACACTGGTAATTGTTTTGTTTTTTATTTTATTAATCATTAATATTAAATTATTGCTTTTCTTTATTTGTAGCATTTTTTCCTTGTTGTAATACAATAGAACTTTTCGTAAATTGTCATTAGGAGGTACTTTGAGAAGGTTACTGGGATGGCCATACCATTTTTTATAGGTGCATGTGAGTTTATAAAGATGAAAATTAAGAACAAAATATGAATTTTAAAAATGATCAAGTAGAGTCTGATTCAGGAGTGTTGATAAATGTCCACACTTAAAATGTTAGCCCTAGGCTGAAGCAGAGTTATTACAGAGTTGAGGCAACAAAAGTAAGAGACTGTGTTTTGTTTTGTTTTTTATTTTTATTTCGTTGGTCATGGGGCTTAAACTCTGGGGCCTGGGTGCTGTCCCTCAGCTCAAGGCTAGTGATACCATTTGAGCCACAGCACCACTTCCATCTTTTTCTGCTTATGTGATGCTGAGAAATCAAACCCAAGGCCTCATATTGCTGAGAAATCAAACCCAAGGCCTCATGCATGCAGGCACTCTACCATTGAGCCACCTTCCCAGTACCTGAGAGACTGGATTTTAAAAAATCATCTAAACAACATTTGTTTTCTGCTTTGGGTTATATAATGAAATATATGAGTATCTTTTTATGTTTTTGTACATTGTCATACTTTATATTTATACTAACTTCACCCACTTTATCCTTGTCAAAGTCATGAAATATCTCTGAGAGTTTGCTTCTGTGAAGATTGTTTTTTTTTTTTCGGGAGGGGTGGGGGTCAGGTAGTGGGCCTGAACTCTGGGCCTGGGCGCTCTCTCTCAGCTCTTCAGCTCAAGGCTAACTCTCTACCACTTGACCCACAGTGCCACTTCCGGCTTTTTTCTGCTTATGTGGTGCTGAGGAATCGAACCCAGGGCTTCATGCATGCAAGGCAAGCGCTCTACCACTGAACCACCTAACCATCCCTGTGAAGATTTTTTTTACATTTATCATTTCTTCTGAGTCATTTTTATTTTTTATCAAAATCACTTTATATTTCATGTTTATGGGTATTTACACAGAGACAGGGATATAGAGGATATAGTTTACCAACTGAACATTAAAATTAAGCTCAAAAATAAAAATCAGCCTTAACACATATTTTCATATCTTTCCCCACATTCTCCCTAAAAGAAGACAATATTAAAAATGTCTGAGGGAAGCTTTTTAACTCCAATTTTCTTGGGCTTCCTAAGTTTAGAATTCTTTTGCCCTTCAGACTGTGTTTCTTGTTCCTCCCTTTTCTCGACTCCATTATTAGAGATTTTTCTCAGAGATGACTCCATCTCCAACTTTTCACTCTGCCTATCTGGACAAATGAATTTGCAGATCAAGACTCTTAGACAGAAAGATTTTAAGAGCCTGAATCTAACACACTTCTCTCATACACCATCCCTACAAAGACACAAGTACCAAAAAAGGATACAGAGTTTCATTTTTTTCTACCAAGGCCAATGCCTGAGGTTGCTTGCTTCTGAGGGTGCCTATTTGTGACTTTCCTGATGTTGCCGATTAACTTTATACCTAGGTCCATTATCAGCTACCAAGGATGGCATGTTTAGACCATCCAGGAGGTTGGCTCAACAGGGCGTCTGGATGTGTCTCCTATGAGGGGCTCCTAGGATCCCTCAT
This sequence comes from Dipodomys spectabilis, assembly GCF_019054845.1. Taxonomy (NCBI): domain Eukaryota; kingdom Metazoa; phylum Chordata; class Mammalia; order Rodentia; family Heteromyidae; genus Dipodomys; species Dipodomys spectabilis. The sequence goes on from NW_024870951.1 coordinate 2,127,220, forward strand.
GAATGGCACAGAAGATCTGTGTTGGAAATACCGGGAGCAATTAAGGTATCCTACAAACACCATCTCAGCAAGGCAAAGTTTACTCTGGCAGAAAGCATCCTGTCACATGTCCAAGTTGAATAAGCACAGTGGATAGGCAGCCCACCACTGGCTCCCATGAATTTGAGCTTTGGGATCATCTTTCATGATGGCTCAAACTTTTGATCCCTTTCAAACTAGTCAAAAGCTTTAATAATCAACCAAATCCGAACACCTGGCCATATGAAAAATAACCAACTTTTACCCACCTGGTGTTCTACTACTAGTGCCATGTCTCTAGCCCCTAGCACTTCTCTAAAATAGCATTGGTAAGGTTTTGACTATCTTCACAAGGGCAGTGCTTATATCAGTCAAGCACTTCAAGATTTAACTTCTACAATTCTCCCATCTGGTTTTGCTTTCTTTTCTTCCAAACAATAATAATTGACTTTCCTATTCAGCAGTATCCAATAAGATATTTTGATTTTAAAAAGGGTTTGATTAAGGCAGATTTTCAGTCAGTCACTGAACAAAACCTGTTATAGAAGAGATAAAGCACCCATGCACACATTACTATGAAAACAATTACTAAAGAGGTAAATATTGAGATCATGAATCATTGTTAAAATACTTGCTCTATCATCAAACTAGTAAAGGGATCTGCCACCACACACAGACACACAACCTTTTTTATAAGTGACTGGGGGCTGGTCTTGGGTTTGATCTCATGCTCTGGGCATTGTCCCAGAGCAGTTTTACTCAAGGCTACCACTTTAGCCACAACTCCAGTAGTATCTTTTTTGCACCTTCATTGGAAATAAAAGTCTCATCTTTCCTGTCTGGGTTGGCTTCAAACAGATCCTCAGAATTCAGCCACCTGAGCATTTAGGATTATACTCAGTATCATCTCAGTTTTTAGGTAATTTGTTTCCTATATTCAATCCTTGTAAGTCTTTCTGTACCATTGGCCTCCAACCACCACACAGATTACCTTTGAAGTATATTTATTCTTTTATTTTTATATATTTATTGTAAAAGTACTGTACAGAGGGGTTAGTTACATGAGCAAGGTAAAGCATACATTTCCTATCAAGCATTGTTATCTCCTCCTTTATATGTCCCCTACCATCCCTAATCTCCTAGCTCCAAAACTACCCTATACACTACCCCGAACCCTGCCTAAATTGTAAAGTTTGTTTTTCAACAGTGTCTTGTGCATCTCATTGTTACAATGGGTCAACCTGTATTCCTATTTAAGGATTCTGTTTTTTCCCTTTCCCTCCCCAAACTAGAGAAGTGTATATACAAGATGGAGGGCACCAACATCAAAAACATTGGAAACAGGTATTATGCTGTTTTTTGGGGGCACAGAATACAAAGAAACAAAAATCACCCGAAACATTATAAATATGTTAGAAACAATAGCAAGAAATATAAAAAACCCTTGTGCCCCTATGTTGGGGTTCATTTCACTTATCACCATCTTATCTGGTCAAGTATTATATTTAGACCAAATTTTTCCCATTCAATTCTACCAGTGGCTCCTAGTTACTTTTACATGGTGGCATTTCCAATAAACAAATCCTGCTGATTAATAAAAGCACATATTGGAATAATTCGATTATGGAGATCATAGATTTTGGAGATCAACAGAATAAAACTAATTTAAGCTGCTTTTTCTGGTTTCTAGCTTTAAGCTCTTTGGGAAATTTTTAGGAGCTCCTAAGTAAATATGAAATTTGTAAATATGGAGTTTGTATTTTCAAATATGAAGTTTGAATGACCCGCTAACTAAGAAGTCCCTCCTTAATTTAAGGTGTTTGAAAATGGTCAGGGGTGGATTGGCCAATGTAACCAAAGCACAGATTCCACTCCAGTTGGCCAGTAACATCTCCAATAGTGGTCTCCTGGAATACCACCAGACTTTTCCCCTGGCTATGATTTGTACTTCCTGCTCATCTCAAAGGGCTGGCCTTCACTACATCCAGGTAAGTTTCTCAGAAATGTCCAATTTTCGCCAGGTAATTGACCTGGAAAGAATGGAGTTGATCAGTATCAGGGGTTTTTGGAATAGACTCTTGCTTCTGAGAAGAGCAACAAGGTGTTCCAAGTTGTCTCGGATCACATTTTGCTGACCTCTCATGAATTTCATGCACATGGGGTCTGAGCTCCATGACAGCACAAATAGGACCTTTTGTGTGGCCTCCCTGCCACACAGTCATAGCAGTACTCCATATGTGAACAGAATCACCACAGTATTTACCAAACTTATTCAGTCTCAATTTGAATCTGGGTAGACTCAAAATTGGAAGACATACACAGAGTGTCTGCTCCAAGATTGAATTTGCAGTCATATCATAAGATTAACTAGAGGGTCCATTGAGGCCCTGGAATTAAGCATGATCACTTTAAGGGCATTAAGAGTGTTTGGAGTTCCCCAAGCAGGATGTTTTCACAAGTCAAACATTAGACATTTATCTGGGCATTATGAAACTGAATCATGTTTTGACCAATTTTATCAGTAACACCCTCCTTCCTAGCAGGCAATGCCCCTGCCTACTAGAAGGGAAACTTGCATTCTTGTTAGATAGAAACCCCCAAAACTCCTTCCCTCTTGGTAGGAAACCCTTCCTCTCTCTTGGTAGGAAACCCTTTAGGTGTAACTTACTTTTTTTTTTTATTATTCTTTTTTGGTCGGTCTTGGAACTGAACTCTTTGCCTGGGTGCTTTCCCTCAGCTCTTCAGCTCAAGGTTAGTCCTCTACCACTTGAGCCACAACACCACTTCCAGCTTTCTCAGTGGTTTATTGGCAATAAGAGTATCACAGAATTTACCGGCCTTGCCTAGCTTTGAATGACCATTCTCAGATCTTAGCCTTCAGAGTAGCTAGGATTACAGGCGTGAGCAACCAGTGCCCATATTTTTTTCTTTTTTCTTTTCTTTGTTCTTGGGTTTGTCGGTTGTTAGGCCTGAAATCTGGGTCTGGAGACTGTCCCTCAACTCTTCAGCTCGAGGATAGCTCTGTACCACTTGAGCCGCAGTGCTTTTTCTGCTTACATGTTGCTGAGATATCGAACCCAGGTGTTCATGCATGCAAGGCAAGCACTCTACCACTAAACCACCTTCCCACCTCTTCGTCTGAGTTTTTAGTTAACTCACTTGCCAATGTTCAAACCTTCTAAAGTCTTTGTGCAGGGTCTGGGAAGGTGTTTCAGTGGTAGAGTGCTTGCCTTGCATGCCTGAGACCACGGGTTCAATTCCTCAACACCACATAAGCAAAAAAGAAAAAGCGGGAAGTGGCACTGTGGCTCAAGTGGTAGAGTGCTAGCCTTGAGCTGAAGAGCTGAGGGACAGTGCCCAGGCCCAGAGTTTAGGCCCCATGACTGGACCCAAAAAAAAAAAAAAAAAAAAAAGGTCTTTGTGCAGCTTTGGTCTCCAATCACCACAGAAGCTCTTCCCTTGTCAGGTAATGTTTCTTTCTAGAGCTAATTTTCCCATGCCATCCTACTAGAGCATTTAGTTTATGGGTTAAAAAAATTTTAGTATAATTAACAAATCTCTTTTGATTTTATTCTACTCTATATTTTATTTTTGCCAGTCCTGGTGCTCCCTGAGCTTCTTTTGCTCAAGGCTAGCACTCTACCAGTTGAACCACAATGCCACTTCCAGCCTTTTCTGATTATGTGGTTCTGAGGAATAAAACCCAGGGCTTCATGCATGCTGGACAAGCAATTTACCACAAAGCCATATTCCTAACCCCCAAAATATTTTATTTATACTAATCATAAGAATAAAACTGATTCATAAGGTGCTGTCTGGTTCAGGCTTTGAACTTTTTGGAAACTTAGGTGGGGGTGATCCTGAAAAGCACCTAAGTAATTAGGAAATACGAATGACCGTCTAGGGAAGGGTCTCTCCTAACTAGTATAAAATGTTTGAGAATGGACAGGTGGATGAAATGCTAGGGTGAAAGGGATGGCCAATTGAACCAAAGTACAGGTTCTACTCTAGTTGGCTAGGAAGGTCTACAACAATGGTCCTCCGCAATACCATTAAACATCTCCCATGGCTATATTTAGTGATTACTGCTCATCTCTTCAAGGTTTGGATTTCACTGCATCTTGATAAGTTTCCCAGAAATGCCAATTATCCCTCCCCGTACCTAGAGAAGCAAGGGGTTTATTTGGCTTGGGAAGACAGGGTTTTTGTCTTAGATCCATACTCTTGTGAACAGCAATAGCAGGGCCTTACAAGTTTCCCCAGGCCGTGTTTGACTGACAGATCATGCATCCATGCCCTTGGGGATCTGAGGTTCATCATAGTAGGAAGTGGACCACTTGTTTTTCTGGTTTCTGTGCCATAGAATCTTAACAGTAATGGTGGGCAGAATATTTAACCCATTTCTCCCAAGCATTATTTTCTTCGTCATAAGACTTGAGCTGAAGGGCTCAGGGACAGCACCCAGGCCCAGACCTGAAGGCAAAAGCCCTACTACTTGAGCCACAGTACCACTTCCAGTTTCTGGTGGTTAATTGGAGAAAAGAGTCTCAAGGACTTTCCTGCCCGGGCTGGCTTTGAACTCTAATTCTCAGATCCTGAGTAGCTACGATTGCATGTGCAAGCCACTGGCACTTGGTTTTTGACTTGAATTTTAAGTCTACCCAGAGAGTCTGCTTCTGAAACTAAGATTCAATGCCATACATCCTTGGATCAGCTAGAGGATCAATCAAGCCTGGATCAATCCAGGCTTCAGAGGCAAAGTGGGCAGCTGAGGGAGTTTAGTGGGCAGGAATTTTTTGAGTTCCCCTTTCAGGATATAAGATTTAAAACACACACATGCAAGCACATATTCATAACAAGTTTTTGTTTGGACAAGTGCACATTATGGAGCTCCATAATGAAAACCATCCATTATTTAATAGTGTTCTCAGACCTTTGTCAACATTCTCCCAATGGATTATCAGAAGCAGGTCCTTAGATCATTTTTCTTGGGTTCCTTAGGCCTAGAATTCTTATTCCCCATTTTAGCAGGTCTCTTGTGATTTCAGTTTTTGGTGCACTTAATCCTCCCTATTGTAAGTTTCTTGTGCACCCTTCTCATATTTAACTTTCCCGTTACTGGAGATTTCTCAAGAATAGATTCCTTCAGCTCCCACATTTTTATTCTTGGGCCAGAGAATGAAAACACACATTGAGACTCAAGTTCTCTTTGTGCCTAAGACACACTCAGCCCATAAAAATCCCCAACCAACCAGGTAGTATGCTCTAGTCCAATTTTTCCTCTCATGCCTGATGCATGAGATTACTTTTTATTGAGGTGCTTCCTTGGGCCCTTTCCTGAAATTGCTGATACACTTTCCTTCCTTTACCACAACCGATGGTGTATAACCCAACCTTGAGCTATCTCAACAAGTCAGGTTGTGTCTCCTCCTGAGGGTCTCCCTACATCCCCCTTTCATAACATGGATCCTGGACTAGTCCCCACATTGTTGGGAATACTCCCCTACTGTAACCCAATATCCCAAGAAAGACCACCAAGTTGAAAGGAACTTAGCATGGCAAAGTTTAGTTCTGTTAAAGGGCATGTTATTCACAGGAAGCAACCACTCTGAGTAGGAAGTCTGCCCAAGTTATACCCCTAATGAGTTACTACTTCTGGTATTGATCAAAAGTTGTGTTCACAATCTTGCTCTATTGGCTCTTTTGAAGCACAGCTGGTTATTTTGAAAGGGGTTAACAGTTTCAGAGCAATCCACTAAACCAGGACAGCCAGGCAAGAAATTGTTAGAAAATTCTTACTCAGCTTGTGCTTTATGAGTTAAACTGTTCCTAAAGTCCCTAGAACGATTTTAGTAACAGGATATACTTTAGTTATATAGCTTTGTGGAAGATGATTATGCTTAGTCAATGCTTTCCCTCAATCCATCATTTTCAGAGAAAAAGATTATTCTAACTCCTACACAGTCCATTTCCACACAGAATTTATTATAAGCAGCTCCCTTTTTTTTTAATTTAAATTTTTATTTTTTGTGAACATACTGTACAGAGGGGTTACAATAACATGGGCAAGATAATGAGTACATTTCTTCTCAAGCATTGCAGCCTCCTCCTTTGTTTACCCTTCACATCCCTTACCAGCCTCCCCCCGCACTCCCAATCCCGCCCCCGCTCCCGCACCAAAGTTGTAAAGTTCATTTTTGACATGACGACTTGTACTTATAGTTGCATCGGGTCCACCTGTATCCTTAAATGACTTGTTTTTCCCCATCTCCTCCACAAATTATACCGACATCAAATATAGTGAAAGCAGGGGTTGTACTGTGGGGGAGGGACATACAAAGCTATAAAGAAATAATCTTATAAATGAGTTAGAAACAAATGCATGACAGAAAAAAAACACTTAAATACTTATCTAAGGGTTCATTTTCCTAACATACCATTATTTGATCTTTCCTTCTTGACTCATACATATACTAGATATAACAAATAAGGGAAACCATGGGACCTTTGCTTCTTTGGGCTTGGTTACTTCACTTAATAAAATTTTTTCCAAGACTTTCCATTTCCTAACAAATGGGGAAATGTCATTCTTTGTAATGGAAGCAAAGAATTCCATTGTGTATATATACCACATTTTCTTGATCCATTCATCTACTGAGGGGCATCTGGGTTGGTTCCATATCTTAGCTATGGTAAATAATGCTGCAATAAGCATAGTTGTGCTAGTGCAACTCCCTTTTTGGAATGGAGGCTTATGAGCTTCCAGGTGAAGACACCTTATTTGCATATTGCCTTGGTTCCCTTAGGTAAACTCGCCTCAGCAAGTGGTTATGAAACCTACAGCTATGTATGGCTGCTTCATTATAAAGAACCTGTCTTGTACCGCTAATAGAAAGAGGAAAGTCTGCTCTCTGGAAGCACGTAGCTATGGACTTAAGCGCGCTTACTGAACCCTGAGCACAGAGCACAGATTGAGCTGCAGCTTTTTCAGAGCCATAGATGAATCAATCAGATACCAGCTGCTTGGCTGACCACAGGGCACACTTCTGATGCCTCATTTCTGAGGCAAAGCAGTTCTAAGCTGCCAAGACATTATGGTAAGAAGAAGCCTGAGGGGGAATTCTTGGTGGGAAGGAGAAGGTGAAAGTTTAGATTTAGGTTTTAGAAAATGCAAGCCACTTTCTGAATTGTTTGAGGCAACGAGCAGATCAACATATTTTCTAGCCCTCTAGATGCAGAGTATGAGAACACTTCTCACATCTCACACTCAATCCCTCCTGCCTTGCAGTCTTCAATTCCCTCTTACAGGAGTTAAGCAATTTTTAAGAAAGCAAAATTCAGCGAACCTAATTGAGCTTGTGAAGAAAACATATCCTCTGGCTTTAGAATAGATCAATTTCTATCTCAGAATAAGAGGAAGAAAAGAAACCATATTCTACAGAATTTAACACCTTAAACATGCTAGTTTGCTGCATTAACTTTTCATTTATTAGATTCATGCAAGAAAAAATTAGAAATCTGAGAATTTCTGGAGCCTTTGCTAGCCTAATATAAGGTTCTTGCTGTTTTTTATTTGTTTGTTTGTTTTGTTTTTTCCTAATACTTTAGAGATTCTAGTTAGAAGAATTGAGAAAATGCAGATATTAGCCTGGTTCAGATTAATATGAAACCACAGCACCTAAGTTATCAAATTCTAAATCTAGTCTCAAAGATGAAGCTCAAGGCTTCCCTCCACTCAACATCTTCAGAATAACAGTTTTGTCTATGTCTCTGGTTTGTTTGTTTGTTTTCTTTAAAGAATTAGAGAGCAGAACAGTTTTAAAGCAGTTTTTCTTCAAAGCGAAAAGAGAGCAGTGCAACAGTCTCTTCTTCAAAGCAAAAACAAAGCAGTGAAGCAGACTCCCTAGCGAAAAGAGGGACATAGTGTCTCATAATTGGTTTCCTAGTCTCCGAGCATGAGTAGGGAATTTTTCCTTATTGGATGCCCCATCTCAGAGCACAAGCACAGAAAACACTTTTGATTGGATGGGAAGTAGAAAGACACTCCCCAGACCATAGTCAGAAAAAGATATGTGTTAGCACCTAAAGCTTCGTGGGAAAAGGGTGTGCATTTTTTGCTGCATCATTCATTCCCACCATGTTGGAGCCAGTTCCAACCATTACTTTTTATCCATAACTACCCAGATGAAGTGGTTTAACTCCCTCTGAGTGGCACATAACCACTTCTTACTCAGGGCACTGTACATTGTGATGTCCCATCAACACTATGTTGACAGGGAAATTCGATGTCTAAATTGCTGTTTTGAAGAAGCAAAGACCTCTGACTTAAACTTGCACACTTAACTTAAAATTTATTGTCTTTTTTCAACTCAGTAGCATTACTTACTTAAATAAGGGAATTTTTCATTTTGATATATCCACATAGCATACAATGTACCATGATTATGTTTAACCCCTTCAGAATTCTCTCCCAGGTTTTATTAATCATTTTAAGAATACAACATAGTAGTAATAAGTACATTTACAATATTGTACAATCTCAATGTCCATACTCTTTACATCCTCCAAGTTTCAAATTCTTTATTCATTAAAACAATTTTCCACTCTCCTCTGCTTCAAGGTACACATCAAGTATGATTTTGCTTTCTGTCTCTATCAATTAGACTGTTCTATGTAACTACTGATATAAGTAGAATCATGTAATATTTGGTCTTTTTATGACTGGCTTTTTTCACTTAGCAGTGTTCTAAAGATTCATCCATAATATAGTATATGTCACAACATAATATTTTTTTGGGGGGGTCCGGTCGTGGGGCCTGAACTCGGGGCCTGGGCACTGTCCCTCAGCTCTTCAGCTCAAGGCCAGCACTCTACCACTTGAGCCACAGTGCCACTTCCGGCTTTTTCCTTTTTTCTTATGTGGTGCTGAGGAATTGAACCCAGAGCCTCATGCATGCAAGGCAAGCGCTCGACCACTGAGCCACTTTCCCAGCCCCATAATTCTTTTTAAAGTTGAAATAATATACCACTGTATGTATAAACCACATTTGCTTTAGCTATTCATTTGTTGATGGCCACTAGATTGCCTCCATGTTTTGAGTATTGTACAAAATGAATATGAGTACAAGATCTTTTCCAGACCTTGCTTTAAGATGTTTAGATTATATGGCCAGAAATGGAGTCACTGGATCACATGAAAACTCTCTTTTCTTTCTTTTCTTTTAAATTTTTTTGTCATGGGGCTTGAACTCAGGGCCAAGTCACTGTCCCTGAACTTTTCCTCAAGGTTAGAGCTCTACCACTTTAAACCACAGATCCATTCTAGTTTTCTGCCCAGGCTGGCTATGAACCGTAATCCTTGGATTTCAGACTCCTGTCCTGAGTGGTTAGGATTACAGGTATGAATAATCCTGTCTTTAATTGTTTGAAAAGATGCCATTCTGTTTCCTATAGAACGGTTCCAATTTTACCACACTTTTGTCAATATTGTTACTTTATTTTTTTGTAGTTATCCTACCTAATTCATATGAAGTGGTAATTTTCTTCATTATTTTGACTTACACTTTCATGGTGATTAGTGATGTTAAACACCTTCTTCGTGGGCTTGTTAACACTGTCTTCTCTGGAGAAACATCTGAGTTCTTTGCACATTGTAAAATCAGGTTGTGTGTCGTTGCAATGATGTTTTTATATATTTTTGATGTGAACCTCTTATCAAATATATACTTGCAATAACTTTATATTCAATTCTGTGTTGCTTTTTTGTACACTGTTGATTGCAACCTTTGGTGCATCCTGATTTATGTTTTCCTACAATGAATGACCCTTCATTGATGTCAGTTTCCAGTATGTCTTCCAGTCCTGTAACTATGAACCATAATATTGATTTGCACTCCTGCTATGGTAACAGTGAAGTAAAGATACATAATTATGCTCTGGTCACCTATCTACTGCCACTTTTGGATCTCTCTATCTTAGCTTTTCATAAAGGCCTTGGGGCATACCCACAATTTATTTGGTCCTTAAAAGCCTGTAGAAAGTTACAGGACTTAAATTTAGTTAGTTTTAATGGAAATACGTGACTTGCAATTTCTTTTTTGTCTTTTTGTACATTTTTGATTGTAAGAATACTGTACAAAGGGGTTATAGTTACATGACAAGGTAATGAGTACATTTCCTATCAAGCATTTTTGCATCCTCCTGGCAAATAAGATGAAATTTGAGACCTTCGTAATATAGAAGCACACCAAAACTCTAGGTATGTATTTTTCTTCATATGAGTATTTATAATTGTGTGAAGCTAGAGATTTAACCTATTTGCAAGTTAATAATGAACTTGTCACACTTTATGGATGTTAGACGATTTATGATGCTCTTGGGTCAGAGACAAAAAGCACCTAATTTTTACAGTAATAGTGATAGCCAGTGAGATATGTGTGTATGTGAATATTTATATATTTCACGTGTCGCTCCCATCCCTCAGTGCCACTGAGTGAAGTAAATATAGCCATGTGAAGCTTATACAAACAATGGGTTCTGAGTTTGAGCAACTGCGATCTTTATAGTGAGCAATAGGCATGCCTGAACTTTACCCTGGAGGATGACAGTATCTTAGAAAAAGCTTGCAAATATACTATGGAATATAGAGCAGCTAGTGTTCACTTGAAGATATGCAAACACTTGAGACTGCCGTGGAATTGTTCTTTTTCTTTTGTTTCTTGAATGTTCCTAGCTACCAAGACCAATACATATTTCTCCTAATAAACACATAGCTCCCCTTAAAAATGAGGCATGACAATTTGCTGAGAATACTTATTATTTTACTAGCCCTAAGCCCTCAATCCTATCTAGAATACAATTCAACAAAAGAAATAGATGAAATTCAAATTTAACACATCTAGAATCTTTTATCTTAGAGCCATTTCTTAATGTAGGTGTGGAAGAAATTAAGGAAAAAAATAGGCCCACAAATATATATTATGAAGATATTCTATGTATTTTAACAGTAATAAAGGATTACATTTCTGTTTTTTAGTGTGTGAATATTTACAGAGTATGTACAGAGTGCCAAAGTTTATGCCAGGGCCTATCATGGAATAGAATGTAGCAAATTTTCTCTATATTGTTTGTATATTTATAGAATTCACCTGTCTGACTTCTCTCCCATTTTGATAAACAGAGCACCTGTTTGATTGAAATACAATCATTATTTTTCTACCTTCAGGATTCCACACACTTTGCTGTCTACTAAATATAGAAAAGTTTCATGCATAACCCTCATCTTCAAGTAGCAATTCTCAGTATCCCAAGTAGCTTGTGTTTATCTCCCACCCCTTTCCTCCGAGCTGTCAATCTAGGTGAGTGATGGCTGAATTCTATAAGACAGAAAAGCTCAGAAAATTCAAAGGCATTCAGTTAGTATCTAATGGAAACTTCTTCACTTGGATTATATTTTATCATCACCTTTGTGAGCACTTCAGCTTACTTATTTGGAAACTGAGATGTTCAGTTAACAGTGAGTAGATGAATCTTATTATTTAAAAATTCATTTAACTGAAATTGGAAGAATTAATTTTTCAGACACTATTCACATTTGAGATTTATTAGCTACATATAGCCAGTGGCTAGTCTGTTAGACAATGCATATATAGAATATTTCCATTATCACATATGTTTCTGTTAGAACTGGTTTAGACCATGTTTTAGCTTGTTAAGGCATGGTCCATGTTCATAAGCTATATATGCTCCGTAGGTAGTAAGCAGACTGAAGATCCAACCAGAAAGATAGACACCCATGAAGTTAAGATATAGGTATAAATTGTTCTACACAGGCACACTTATTTGTGAAGAGGAAGAGGATCAAACAGTCAATGTCAGCAGAATCAACCCTCTTAACTCCAGGAAAGAATAGGTAAAAATTTTAGCAGTTCTTTGTAGCTTTGCTTCTGTGATTGAAATTGACTGTGGTATTCTCAATGGTGATTTTGTTGGAAAATAAAAATGTGTAATTATCACATTAGCTCAGTGAAGAATTAGGGTTTCTGCTTTGTAAATGTAATTTGGTATTTATATGTGACATTTCAATTTCTGTTGGTATCAGTACACCACAAATACCTTTATATGGTCTCTGAGTTGTTTCTTTCGTTAATTTTGTTGTTCTTACAGCAGGCATTTTAGAAATTAGTGGAAAAGTTAAAACTTTCTTGTGTTTTGCAATCCCATTATTTCTCCGTAAGCTTAATAAAAAATGAGAATCCAAGAACTATGTGAGGAAATTGTATCTCCAATCACCTGTTCACTTTCATTAATTACTGGACCAAAGGGAACTGGCTCCCCAGAATCTCACCTTCAGAATTCATGAATGAGGTGGGAATAAGACAAGGAAATAGAAACATAGTAATTTGCACTGAAGTTCCTGTGCTGTCACAATGAACACTTGTTCTCATGCAATCTTTTTGAATCCCACAGTTAGCTTTTTTGTGGTTTTTATTAGTATGACAAAGATGATTGACTTTCCCAGATTTACAGTTGGAAGTGTGTGGGACACATTCCTTTATCTAGGAATCTTCCTTAAAATTGTGCATCATTCACTTTGGGTCTCAGTCCCTTTTCTATCCTTGTATCAAGTATGTATTTCTACAAATGGATACGTTGGTTCATCATTTGTCTTTAAATGATTAAATTATATGGATTTTTGAGGTTGTGTGATTTGCAGTAGAAGGGAGGTATTATGCATAGGACCCTTTGGTACATGTTGACATTTCTTTGTGGAATTCTTATTTGGGTCCTCACTCATGAACTCATGTGTAAGTAATTCTTCACATATTCCAGTATACTCCAGTAGAGTGGGGCAATGCATTAGAAATTTAAAACATGCCTATACCTCTTTTAAAGTATACTTTTAAATATAATGATATAAATAAAAGCTTTTGTTTTGTTTTTATTTTTTATTTTAATATTATCGTCAAGGTGATGTACAGAGGGGTTACAGTTACATAAGTAAGGTAGTGATAACATTTATTATCTAACTTGTTACCCTCTCCCTCATTTTTCTTCCTTTTCCTTCACTCTCTCAATCCCTCCCCAGTTGTACAAGTCATTTCCAACATAATTAACATTTGATTTCCTTTAATTAAATGTTTGTGATGTTCCCATCCTGGAACTCCACAATGTAAACACTAGAACAACACGGTTAGACCCTTCTGACATGCATATATACATATGTATATTTTCCTACAATTTAGGGTCATATATTTGTTTGATTATTCATTTGTTTATTGCCCGAACTGGAGCTTGAATCCAGGGACTACACATTGTTCTCTGCTTTTTTTTTTTCCCTCAGCGCTAGCCACAGGCCCATTTCTGTCATTTTGGTGGTGAAATGGATTTTCCTCTGGGGGCTGGCTTTGAACCATGATACTCAAATCTCATCTTTGTGAGTGGGTAAGATTACAGGTGTGAGCCTACGTTATAAGTTGACTTTTCATTGCATTATATCATTCATATATTTCCTATCCTTAGAAATTTCATACTGTTCTAAGAACATCACTTATAATGATTACGTGGGAGTCCAGTGCTTAAAAATTCCATAATTAATTAAACTCTCCCTATCACTGAAAATCTTTGTTGTCTCCAAAATATTAAATGCATCATTAAAGTTCTTTTGGATTTTTAATTCTAGTATTTATTTTTATAAATAGGTAAGTATCTGCTGGTTGTTAGAAAGAACCAAATACAAAATTTCTTCTTACATAATGATCCATATTAACTTGGCTCATCTAAAACAGTATGTTACTCCTCCCCATAAAGTTATTCTTTTTCCCAGCATGCAGTTCCAGTTTTGTAACTTTTCACACCTTACCCACTACAATGCTTTTGTCGAAAATCCCTCTTGCTATCATCCAGTTTTTGTAAAACCATTTTCCATGGTATTTCATTAATAGGAAAGCATATTTAACTAATACAAACTCAATGTCATCATTTCCACAGGTATTAGCATTTTAGTCTGGATCAGAACTTGATTCTAACAATATTTCATTTTAATGGAAGAATCAGAGTATTAATCGGAAGGCTGAGGGTTCCCTTATGAACAAATTTTTTCATTCATTGTTTATTTTTGTTTTGGAATTTCAAGATTAAAGATTGCCAGCTCACATATCCTCTGTTGTCACTGTATTTGATTCCAGTTCTCTACATCATGTATATACATTTTTCTAATTTGGGAAGGGGAAGGGAAACAACAAAATGATGAAACAAGGATACAGGTTGACCAATTGTAAAAATGAGAAGTACAATACACTATGTTGAAAACGAACTTCACAACTTCAGGGTAGGGGGAAGGAGGAGTTGGGGAAGTAAGGAGGGAATGGAATGTAGGGGGAAAACAAAGGAGGGGGTAACAATGCTTGACAGGAAATGTACTCATTACTGTACTGAAACTGTAACCCTGTAACCCTCTATACAGTTTCTTTACAATAAAAATATTTTTAAAAATATTACCAGCTCTTACTTCCATGGTTAACTTGCGATGCACCTTAAATACTTCATATGGCTCAAAAGGGGAAACCAAAAAGAAAGCCATTTTCAATATACATATTTATTTATTGCTGTAACACCGAGATGCCAAATCCAGTGCCAAGCACACAGGAACCCAGAGTACAGTCATTAACCTCTAGAATTCTGAGTTGTTTTCTTTGGCTGGAAATCTCTTAATTGTATTATGCACAATATGCAGAAATGTCCTGAAAAAATATTCATGGATAAAAACAGTTCTACAAGAATTTGCACCATGATAAAAAGAGGAAAATAAGACAAGAAAAATTCTATTCCTGTTTATATAAAAGCTAGGATTGGACATGGGTCTACCAATAGACTGAAGAAGAGAGACAATTAATTAATTGAGTTGTCATTATAAATGTAATAACATAATGATATACATGATAAAATAGAACCTGATGATGAGCCATGAACTCTGCCTGGGGAGTTCAAGAAAATCATTATTGCTACGTATCGTGATACATAGGATGGGAGAAAACAAATATTTTGTAAAATGAAGAAAATTTTATGAAGTTCAGTAATCTCCAAATATTATGATCAAGGAAAGTAATGTATCAGGAACAAGGTAGCAGTGAATTGGAGAGTGAAATTGGAGAGATTGAAATGACCATATTGCTTGGTATTATGGTACTTCCTTAATATGCACAGGGCCCTGGGCTCAATCTCCAGCACTAAAAAGGAAGGGAAGAAAGAGACCAAGAAAGATTTGCAAGGTGGGCCTGGCACCATCATAAAAGTTTTATTCTCTAGCCCTGGATTTCATACTGTTAATTACACATTATTACTGCATGGGTGATTTTAAAAGTACAGTTGCCCAAGTCTCAGCAATTTTTATATGCGTGGGTACAGATGTATGAACTACAGCTGATATGACTTAGGGGCACCAGTAAAGCACCCAGGATAGAGATATTATGGTAGCACATATGAGTCTAGAACTTGAAGCAAGGTCTGTGAGCCTTTATTTCTGCAGAGAAATAAATGCACATGGTATGTTAGCCTAAGTATGGATCTAGATTAGTCTGAGTTTAAATGTACCAATATACCAGCTTTGCAACCTTTGGTAAATTACCTACCTCTTTTTAAGCCTCTGCTTCCTATTTTGGACATGGGAGCCAATGAGATTACAGGGCAAGAGTGTTCATAAAGTGTTTTCTGGCTATATATTTTTAAATTCATTATAACTACCATTAGTTGACTTGATTACATAGTGTGAATGTGCACCAGGTGCTGATGAGCAAGGCAGAAGACGATGAAGTGTCCTGTCTTAGGTCTCTCCGTTATTTGATGTCATTCCTTACACTCCAAAATTTATGATGACAGAGTTGGACAATGGGGCAGTTTTAAAACTTTTCTCTATGAAGCCTTAGTCTCTGGAAAGATGGAGAAATTAAATAGAGAAACTGGGGCTAGGAAAGTAGCTCAGTAGTAGAGTGCTTGCCTTGCATGCATGAGGCCTTTGGTTCGATTCCTCGGTTCCATTCCTCAGCAGAAAAGCTGGAAGTGGGGCTGAAGCTCAAGTGGTAGAGTGCTAGTCTACAGTTTTAGAGCTGAGGGACAGTGCACATGTGCAGAGTTCAGGCCCCATGACCCACAAAAAAAATACAAAACAAAAAACCTACAAACAATCCATTTCAGATAGCTTACTGTTAGCCCTTAATTGGTTTTAAACAACAAATTTATTTCTACATTCTGTAGCCTGGAAATCCAAGATTGCAATGCCAGCATAGTCAGAATTTTTTTTTCTGCATAATTTACTGTAAGGTTTTATTTAAATCTCATTCATGAAGGCCTGCCTCCATGACTTAATTACCATCCACATATAAACAAAGGTCCACTTCTGCCTCAAACTGTGATCGTCCTACTTCTGTCTCTCTTATCAATATATGACACCAGTTTGATTTAGATATTGAGGTACCAGTATTCTATTTTTACCATACCAACAGCAAACCTTCTATAACTTCCAGTGTCTAGTTCATAAGTAGTTAGAATTATAAGCATGGACCACTACATCAAGCTGAATTTTTCTAAAAAGAAATCTTCAGTAGCTCTGCTAACAAAGGGATATTCAATAAATTCTCTTTAGTCACCAATTCTATGCGTCTGGAACTTCTTTCTCATTTTTTTCCTCACAGAAGCTGGCAAGTTTGTGATAAATTCAGTTTGTTAATGCTTTCAAAATATTCCTTTTTAGACTACATTCTTCATGCCTCATGTTCCATAGCATGTGATTTTCCTTACCAAAAATATTTGTCTCAGCCAGGAGAGGTGACTGATGCCTACAATCCTAGGTACTCAGGAGGCTGATACGTAAAACTTTAGTTGGAATCCAGCCAAATATTTTCTATCTAAATGGAAACTGGGTGCCTTTTATTAACATAAAAATCATAATTCCATATTTGTTATAATAATATCTTACAAATTTAAAATTATTCATTTGATAACCTTAATAGAAACAAGCAATGAAATATGGATTATCTAAGGAAATAAAAGTCATTCATTACAATCCTAACTTGTTTTAAGAGAGAGCTGAAATCTCCTTCAGAAAACATAACCAGGTGCCATTGTTACATTTTCCTTTCTGTCATTATCAAAGATGCTTCAGAGGAAACAGACCTAAACAGATATGAGTCCTGGAACATATTGTAAATGCCAGCATTGAATGATCTCTCCATGGTAAGAAAGACAATCTTCACAAATTTTCATGCACCTGAACAACCTATCCTGTTGCTTTGCTCTGAGCCTAGATGAGTTTTCCCATTTGTCTTTCTGTGGCACTGCTTCTGGGGCACATGTGTGTCTTTTTCTTGATTCAGTCAATATGGAGTCTTATTTCCTCTTGCAAACATTCTGAGAAGATATTGCCAGGCCACAAAAAGTATAAATAAAATTTTCATCCCATATTTTCCCCTTACAGTTCTCTTGTCCTGAAAACTCTTTACTAAACAAAATGGAACAATGATTGCACAGTTATATAAACCAGAGTGAGCAGTATCACACTAGTCATAACACCAGAGAGGAACAAATAGAGGAATCATTATTTGCATTTCACCAGTATCATTCGACCTACTGCTCCATATGTTTAAGTGGGACAACTAATAGATGTTTTGCTAGCTGCCAGTGGCTCACACCAGCAATCCTAGCTACTCAGGAGACTGAGATCTGAAGATTGTGGTTCAAAGCAAGCCCACGATAGAAAGTCCATGAGATTCTTACCTCTAATTAACTACCAAAAAGCTGGAAGTGTTACTGTGGCTCAAGTGGTAGCAAAGCAGCTCAGGGACAGCACACAGTCCCCAGAACTAGCACACACACAAATACAGATGCTTCTAGTTTTCCTGGCCATGTTGGTTTTTCGTTTGGTGAAGATTTTGTAAGTCAAATAATCTTGATGCCAACTAATAACTATGCTGTCTTGCGGTTGTAGTCCTCATCTTCATCCTCCTTGCCTGTACAATGAAGAAAATTCTTTACAAAACTGGTGCAGTAGGCTAATCTAGTCATAATGTAACAGAGAGTGTAACCAGGTAAATTGAGGGGGTGGGTTGGGAGAGATAGAGAAGAATGATCAAATTGGTGACATTGACCAAGATGTACTCACAAAATGACATATTAAATTAAAACTCCTCAAAATAAATAAATAAAAAATAAAAACACCCTTTTACACTACTTATGTATAATTTCTTAAGTAGAAAAAAGTGTAACAAATGCATCAGTGCAATCCACACTTCTTAGGTATAGGTTGCACATAGCTGTTTTTTTTTAAAGAATACAGAACAGTGAAGAGTGGAGCAAATCATTTCCTGAATAAAACTGATCAACTCTACCCCAAAGTTATCATCAATAATGATGTTGACATACACCCTTGATTTCATGCACTGAGAGTATATTTCCCCTCCATCCTTCAATCCTGGGTTTGAACTCAGGGCCAAGATTCTGTCCCAGAGCTTTCCCTCACCCACACTCCATCAAATCTAGTGCTCTAACATTTGAGCCACAGCTCCAATTCTGGCACTTTTTGGTTAATTGTAGATGAGTCTCATGGATTTTCCTGCCCAGGCTGACTTTGAATCGTAATGCTCAGATCTCAGGCTCAGAATATATGTGTGAGCCCCAGTGCCCAGCTTGAGAACATACTTTTGCACTGTAATTCTCCTCCTTGAAACCTCATAGCCACAATCTTAGGAGAAAAGATTCAGAGAGCCCCCAATTGAAGAACATTCTACAGAATGCCCTGTCCCATACTCATGAAAAAGCAGAAATGCCATCCCTTTCCCTTTGGTGAAAATAATAGATGTTAGATTATTATGACAATAATAATAGATATTTTTATAATGCTCACAATATGTATTCCCATCCCCATTGATACCAGGCTTTGTTGAATAACTTACTTTGAAAATGACATGTGAGAAATGATGATGTGTCCTTACTGAGCTTTAGTCCTGTGGTTTCCACTCTTTTCTTCCCCTGGGCACCCCCAGCAGTCAGTGAATCCCAGAATGGACACCATGCTGAGTGGCAATGGACCTGGAAAAGGCTTGGTAGCATGAGAGAGAGTAATCAAAGTTGTAAACTATTGTGTCATTGTGGTTGGTTTCCCAGAGTAAAATTAAGCTCACACTCAGGTCCGAGTTCTAGGTAATCTAGGCCTCTTTCTCTCCACTCCCTCACACCCCTACTCATTCTTCTGAATATTTTCTCTTCTACCACCTTCTCCTCAGGTGACACCAGTTCCTGAGTCTTCTTATCCAAGAAATTGTTTATAGGGTTAAGCATTGCAGCTTCTTATATTACATTTTCTCTTAGGTGTTTCCTCACTTTTGTCTTTCTGGGATATTTTTCAGGGAGAAGCTCCTAAGTGTGATGGATCCTGAGATAAAATCGTTCTGCTGGGGTTGGGAAGGTTGCTCAGTGGTAAAGTGATTGTTTTACATGCATGAAGCCCTAGGTTCAATTCCTCAGCACCACATAAGCAGAAAAAGCCAGAAGTGGCGCTGTGGCTCAAGTGGTAAAGTGTTAGCCTTGAGCTGAAGAGCTGAGGGACAGTGGACAGGCCCAGAGTTCAGGCCCCACAACTGACTCGGAAAAAAATCCCTCTGACACATCTCCCTTGCTTGCTTTCACTCACCCCATGTTGGTATACTAAGAGGCCAGAATAAGATGTAGTTCCAGAAACCTTTTGGAAAAAAAAAAGAAACCAATGCATGGAAAGTGAGGGCGTTTTAGAAGAGATTGGGAGCTGAACACAGGCAGGAGGGTTCATGGCTTCAACCTCAGCTGTCTTCTGAATCATTGCCCAGTTACCAGCTGTGAGTCTTTGCTCCAAAATCAATGTGGCGAATTCTGCATTTCTTATTGACTCATCCACATACACAGACCTAGTTAGGCATCCAGAATGACTTAAAATATAGATTTCCTAAATCAGAAAAATCTGTACCACAGAAAATGGACAGAAAGAACTTCATTTAATCAGGTTCAATTCATTTTTACATGCTTACAATTTAACTGAAAGAACATCAAATTCACCCAGCCTTCACAAAATCAAAATATCCAAGCAACTACCTTTTACAGGAAGTAAATATTCACAGCACAAATCAGAATTTCTGAAGAAGTGGTATTCTCAGAATATAAGGAATTTAGGTTCAGGACACATGGCAGACATTTCACATCAGCATCAAGATTAAATTCATTAGCACAGGCTGCAAAAGTTGCTTACTCGGGCTGGGAAGGAGGCTCAGTGGTAGAGCGCTTGCCTTGCATGCCTGAGGCCCTGGGTTCGATTCCTCAGCACCACATAAGCAAAAAAGAAAAAAGCCGGAAGTGGCACTGTGGCTCAAGTGGGAGAGCACTAGCTTTGAGGTGAAGAGCTAAGAGACAACGCCTAGGCCCAGAGTTCCGGCCCCACGACCGGACCTCCCCACCCCCCCAAAATAGTTGCTTATTCTCAGCATGTAAGCACATATCATTTTTATCTGATCCTTAATTTAAAAACAAGGTGGAAGAGTTTGATTTCCCTTCTCAATTTCAATCCTCAAATTCATATTTTCTTCTAAGGAAGTCATTCATCTTACTCACCTGAAAATACCGAATATGTGTTCAAAGGAGGGTTTTCTGGGCATCAGGGCGCAAAATAGGAGTGAAACAGGCTACAGGAAGCTTGATTGTTCAAGAATAAAACATGTTTGTAATTCCATGGAAAGCCTCGATGGCACAGCTAAGCTAGTTTGAAAGGGCTTGTCCTTTCCACAACCTAGGTGGGAAGGTGGTTGGGTGGGAGGGGAGAAATGTCTTAGTTTCAGAAAAAGACAAAAGAATGGTTCATGGGTTTTCTTCTCAGAAGAGAACCTTTAAATAGGATACATTTTTCTCTTCACAAAACACTTAATTATACAGTAGTCCCCTTCACTGTAATTTCCCCTTCTGTAGTTAGGTACCTGTGCTCAACTGTGCTCTGAAAAGATTAAAAGGAAAAAATCTCATATTTTGAAAGAGATCATATTCACATAATATCTTTTTTGGTTTTGCGGATGTAAGGTCTCACTGTAAATCTCTCATTATTTTCCTGTCTCGACTTTGATTTCTGGGATTACAGGTGTGCACTTCCACACCTATTTCACATTACTTTTTTACAGTATATTGTTACAATTCTTCTATTTTATTAGTTACTGTTATTATTGTCTTACTGTACCTAATTTATAATTTAAGCTTCATTGTAGCTATATTTGTCTGGGTAAAAGCATATAATGGTCATCTTGGTATTTATAGGGTGGCTTCCAGAACTGATTGAGTGTACTAAAATCAGCATAGGCTCCAGGCCCATATAGAAAATAGCATAATATGTCATACAAAGTAAGTTATACTTTACATCACGTCAAGGTTATATCTATTACCGACATATATGTAACAGTACGTAAATAGTTGCTATATTGAATGTGAGGGGACTGTCATCTAGGGAAAACTTTGCTGATTATATTTTAATTTTTTGTTTAGTTAGCATTTAAAATATATTACTATATAATTTAAAGCTTATTTTTAAAATTTCCTCATAGGAACAAAGTCCAACTAAATTTTTTTGCCATTTTTATGTATAAAGTTCAAAATGCTGTCTCTATAAGAATCTTTTAAAACATTCTTTTTTTGTCAGTCATGGGACTTGATCTCTGTGCGTGAGCGCTGTGTCCCTCAGCTCTTCAGCTCAAGGTAAGCACTCTACCACTTAAGCTACAGCGCCACTTCCTTAAACCATTTATAAATAAATTTATAAATGAATGTATCTTTTTAGGCTATAAATATATGTTTATAAATAAATATATACCTATAAATATCTTTGTATATCTTCTTAGACTTACATTCAGAATAGCTTACTCAATTCTGGCCCCATGTACTCTCCAGAGGACAAGAGATGGTACACAATATAGCCCGGACACTGGTGCTAAGGCCTCAGTGCTCCTACACTCAGTAATTCTGACTTCTACCATCTCCTTAGAGGCAAAGCTGAAGTCTATATATTTAATATTCTAATCATCATATGCAATAATTAAGAAGGATAAAAAAATAGAAATCATGAAAAATATATCAAACACAATAAAAAAGACAATTACCCATTAAACAGATGCTTATCATCTTGACAGTTGGAAAACAAGAATCTGAGAATTTGCAAAATTCCTGAAAGGACAACATTTGAATTCAAAAGAAAGAGGAAAACACTTAAAATATTGAAAGACAAACATGCACCAATCGGTCATGCCTGTAATCCTAGATGCTCAGAAGGCTCATTAGTGGCTAAAGACAAGCAAGAATAAACTAAATAACATCAACTGATAACCTTTCATATTTCAAAAAAGGACAGTATAACAGAAGTGAAAATATATGCAACAGATAGAGGGCATATGTTTGTTAATGTTACAATGTTAATGCTACAATGATACTGAGTCTTAAGTATTTTTATATCTTCTAATTCTATATAAATTATTTCTGATTAGGATATTTCTTTAACGAACATACGTAAATTAATAGTCAATAGGAGAAATTTAGGAAATAAGCTCCTCTTTAGTATCTAAGAAAAAAGAAAAAGAAAAGTGACTAATGTGACCATTATATAAGAAGATGACACAAAATATATTAATGCATTTGTGGAGAAACTGCTATACTCTACATAGCAGATCGATTTGTATAATACTGCAATCATTTCAGCAAGCAAGTTTTCAAGTCTTCAAAAGGTCAAAGAGAATTGTATAGGATCCATGCATTATACTTCTATGAATGTATAGAGAAGTAAAAACTTGTTTGCACAGGTAATATAGTTCATTGACAGTACACTGGAATGGTATATGTTAGACCCAAGAAATAATCCACAAAAACAAATTTTGAAAAGACACACTATAGAGGATGTATGCTGGACAAATATCTGTAACTAAATTTTATATCTATTTTAATGTCTGTTCTAAAATTTACAGATTTTCTATTTGAAGAAATGCAAGTTTGTGAAAATTAGGCTGGAAAAACTCATGATTGTACAATTCACTTCCAAACCACTAAAATGTATACAATAAAAGGAGATAATACATTGCATGTGAATTACATGTCAGCAAAAAAACTATTGTTAAAAATACTTCACACAAAATGCAGAATACCTAGAAATATTTTTGGAGTTGTCTAAAAACACTTTGTAAACTACAGTTTTTGAAATGAAGATGTGATTTCTGTTTATTTTGGGTTTATACAGAGATAACTCAAAAAGTGTATGTGATAAATGGAATACCTTGAAATAAGGTATCTCATGAGTAATTAGTAACTTTTTCTGGAAGAAATTTTAGAAATGACAGAAGACACAAATATATGCATCTGCATTTTATGAAAGCCATATGTTACTTGCTCAATCAAATTGTTTTTCTCTACTTTGCTAGGAAAAAAGTATTCTCAACATAAGAGTCAATAACAGTGAAAAGAAACAAAATACACAGTCATGGTGATTTATTTGGGAAAATAAATGAAATAAAACAATTCCACTTATGGGCCTCCAATATCAGTGTCTATGAAGATGTTCCTGAATGCCAACATCCATTGAATTTTTGGAATTTTAATTTCTATGAACATATGAAAACTAGAACAAGAAAAGAAATATAGTCTTAGAGCAAACCAGCCTTGAGGGGGTCCGGTGGTGGAATCTGAACTCTGGGCCAGGGTGCTGTCCCTAACTCTTCAGCTCAATGCTAGCACACCACAATTTCAGCCACAGTGCCTCTTCCGGCTTTTTACTTTTTGCTTATGTGGTGCTGAGGAATTGAACCCAGGGCCTAATGCATGCAACGCAAGCACTCTACCACTGAGCCACCTTCCCAGCCTTGGAATAATTTTCTTAATTGTTTTCTTTTTCGTTTTCTTTAAATTCTATTAATAATTTTTTTATTGTGGAAATACCTGCAGAAGAGTTACAATTTCTTTATTTAAGGTCTTCAAGCATTAATTTATTTTATTTTATTTTTCATTTTTTTCTTACTGTGAAAATACCATACAGAGGAGTTACAATTACATGGGCAAGATAACAAATACGTTTTTTATCAAGCATTGTTGCCTCTTCTTTCTTTCCCCTTTCCATTGCTTCCCATCCACCCCCTACCCACCTCTCAATCCTCCTCCCACCCGCCAAAGGCGTGAAGTTCGTTTTTGCACATAACGTCTTGTATATCTTATTGTTGCAATGGATCCAACTGTATCCCTATTTAAACTATTTGTGTTTTTGCTTCTCCCCCATAAATTGTACCAATCTAAAGTACAGAGAAAGCAGGGGTTATACCATGGGGGAGGGACATACAAATCAACAAAGAAAATAATCTTATAAATGTGTTAGAAACAATCACCTGAAAGAAAAAAAGCATTTGAATACATAACTTAGGGTTCATTTCCCTAACATCAACTTATCTGACTTTTTCTGCTTGATTCAGACATATACTAGTTATTGCAAATAAGGCAAACCATGGGACCTAAGTTTCTTTGTGCCTGGCTTACTTCACTTAATATAAATTTCCCAACGCTTTTCATTTCCTAACAAATGGGGCAATGTAATTCTTCCTGATGGAGGCATAGAATTCCATTGTGTACATGTACCACATTTTCTGGATCCATTCATCTACTGAGGGGCATCTGGGTTGGTTCCATAACTTAGCTATGGTAAATAAGTTCGCAATAAACATAGTCGTGCTAGGAGCTTTAGTGTGGCCTTGTTTGTGATCATTTGGGTAATTGCCCAAAAATGCGATTGATGGGTCATAGGGGAGCTCTATGTGTAGTGTTTTGAGGAACCTCCATACTGCTTTCCAAAGTGGTTGAACAAACCTACATTACCAGCTACAATGCAGTAAGGTTCCCTTCTGTCTACATCCCCTCCAGCATCTGTGGTTATTAGAGTTCTTGATTATAGCCATTTTAACTGGGGTGAGGTGGTATCTCAATGTTGTTTTGATTTGCATTACTTTTATGGAGAGGGAGGTTGAACATTCTTCATGTGTCTATTGGCCATCCTTCTTTCCATTTCACAAAAGATTCTCTTTAAGTCTTTAGCGCCCACTTATTTATTGGGCAGTTGTTTCTTTGAAGATTGGTTGTTGGTGGATTTAATTTTTTGAATTCCAGGTATATTTTAGATATGAGACCCTTGTCTGTTGTAAGGCTAGTGAAGATCTCCCAATCTGTGGGCTTTCAATTGATCTTGCTAGCTATGTCCTTTGCCGTGCAGAAGCTCTGCAATTTCATGCTATCCCATTTGTCCAGCCTTTCTTTGATTTCTTGTGTTTCTGGGTCTCTATTAAGAAAATTTTGGCCTCTGCTAAGGAGTCCTACGGTTTCTCCTATTCCATCCTGTAATGTTGTCAGGGTGTCTGTTTGACTCTGAGGTCTTTGATCCATTTGGAATTGATTCTGGTGCAGGGTGATACATAAGGATCTCGCTTAATTTTCTGCAATTAGTTAACCAATTTTGCCAGCACCATTTACTGAAGAGGCTGTCTTTCTTCCATTCTATTTTTTTGGCTCCCTTATCAAAAATTAGATGGCAATAGGTCTGTAGGTTCATTTCTGGATTTTCAATTCTATTCCATTGGTCCTGAGGTCTGTTCTTGTGTCAGTACCAATCTGTTTTGATTACTATGGCTTTGTACTAGAGTTTGAAATTTTGTATTGATATTCCTCCAGCACTGTTATTTCTGTTGAGGATCGTTATAGCTATTCGGGGTCTTTTATTGTTCCATATGAATTTTTGGATTGCCTCTTCTATTTCCTTAAAGAATAAGGATGGAATATGGATAAGTATTACATTTAATTTGTAGATAGCCTTGGGAAATGTTGCCATTTTTAGGATTTTGATCTTTCCAATCCAGGTGTATGGGAGTATTTGCCACTTTCTAAGTTCTGTTTTGATTTCCTTTTTCAGGTTTTTAAAGTTTTCATCATAAAGGTCCTTCACTTCTTTGGTTAAGTTAATTCTAGGTATCTTATTTTTTGTGGGGCTATTACAAATGGAGTTGCTTTCCTAATTTAAGCCACTTGTCATATAGGAAAGCCATTGACTCTTGATGGTTAATTTTATACCCTGCTACTTTTCCAAAGTTTTGAATCAGCTTGAGTAATTTGGGAGTGGAGTTTGTGGGATTCTTTAAATACAAGATCATGTCATCTGCAAAGAGGGGAGTTTTACTTCTTCTTTCCCTATCTGGATCCCCTTTATGTTTGCATTTTGTCTTATTGCTGTAGCTAGGCATTCTAATACTAGATAGGAGAGCACTGGAGACAATGGATAACCTTGTCTCCTTCCTGAGTTAAGAGGAAATGGCTTTAGTTTTCCACCATTAAGTATAATGCTTGCTGCAGGTTTGTCTATACAGCCTTTATTATATTGAGGAATGTTCCATGGATTCCTAATTTTTCCAGAACCTTCATCATATAGGGGGGTTTGATCTTGTCCAATGCTTTATCTGCATCTCTTGAAATACCCATGTGGTTCTTATCCTTGCTCCTGTTGATGGGTGAATTATATTCATTGTTTGGCGTATATTGAACCAGTTTTGCATCCCTGAAATGAATCCTGTTTGAACGTGGTGTATGATGTTTTGGATGAATTGTTGAAATCGATTGGCCAAATTTTGTTGAGAAATTTTGCATCAATATTCACCAAAGAAATGGGTTTGCAAAAAGAACAAAAGTAAAAAAGAAAGAAATGGATCTCCAGTTTTCTTTCTTTGATGAGTCCCTGCCTGCTTTTGGAATGAGGGTTATTGTAAAGCACATGGGCAGCAAAGATGGCGCTGAGAGTGAGTTGAATGGGCAGAGCCCAATTTGCTTTACGTTCAGTGTGTAACCAGTTGGAGGAAGTAAAGATGCATGATAGGGTGTGACCTTGACAGTGCTTGGTTCCTTCTCCTCCACTACCATGTCACTTGCTGCTCTTTTTTTGCTTTAAAAAGGGCTTGCTCTGGGTTAATAAATGAGTTTTCCTGCTTGACTTGACTCCCCGGTGGTTCTGAATGTCTCCCAGGCTAAGGGAGGCTGAGGAACGTGCAAGCATCTGCGTTATCTTTCCCCAGACCCTGTCCATCTATTGTGGGATGGAGGAACACCGGACATCTGGCGCCCAAACGGGCTTGAAAGGAAAAGATACCAGCTGAGGCTAAATGGTCTTCCAGGGTAAGTGAAACTCTTAGTATGTGTAATGTTATCTCATAGAAGAAGGAGGAGGAGGCAACATTAGGCCTAGAAGAAGTCAAGGACGACTAGGGAATTGAGAAGGAAAAAGAATGGGTCAAATTTGATGCAGAACACACTGAAACATTCACAGTGGAAGTCAAAATGAGGGTGAAAGTTACTCCCTCTGACTCAGGTGCTCCTGACAGCCCTAGGCCCCCTCCCTATTCCCCCGATTGGGGAGGAGGTACGGCATCATACTCGACCTTCAAGAGGTCCCTGCAAGACCCAGATCCCTACGAACCTTCTGTGTAGGGGCCAAGGCCTTGGGAAGTAACGTACTCGGAGGCCTACCCTGGAAGGGAAGGGCCAGTTGAAAGCCTGGACCCTAGGCCAAAGGATTCGTTTCCCCAAGTGTATCTGGTCAATCTGGCACCAGGATCTAACAGGCCCTGGGAATGGTATCCATGGGAAGCTAAAAAGCTCCACAAGGCGGTGGTGGAGCATGGCCCAAACTCTCCTTGGACCCAGAACATTATACAGGATATTGCTTATCTCCCATGTGTCCCTAAGGACTGTCTGGATGTAGCCAAAGCTGTTTACCAGTTCTCAGTTTATTAAATGATGTGCTTTCTTTAAGGAGGAATGCGGAATGCAAGCAAAGAATATATGGCAGGCCCAACCCGAGATACCTATTACTTATGCCATGTTAACAGGAACGGGGAAAGGGTACTCCACTGGAATCAAACAGGCCGAAATACCTGGCCCGTACCGTGAACAGGTGAGGCAGGCAGGACTTGCCGCATGGTACAAACTGGATGATGTGCCTACTGAGTCCCCCATAGCAGGAGTGAAACAAAAACCTTGTGAGCCTCAAGATGAGTTTGTAGACTGAGTCCAACAGAGCATTCACCGGAAGCTGCCAGCAGGGAACTTCTGAGATCAGTTCATAAAGCTGCTGGTCTGGGAAGGAATGAATGAAGATCATCACATGGCCTGCACGGGATTGAGAGAGAGTTCCTTGAGCAGATGGGTGGTGGCCTCACAGGATGTGGGAACACAACAGCAACAGTCCCACTCATTAGCTTTAGCTTTACAGGCTCAGACATCTGCAATGACTGAGGCTATTACCCAGGTGCTGGAGCCCAGGGCCCAGGAACCCCAAGACCATCAGAGAGAGGGATTTGTTTTAAATGCGGGAAGGAGGGGCAATTTAAGAGGGACTGTTTACAACAATCCCTGTCAAGGCGGCCCGGGGTGGGGGTGGGGGGGCTGCAAACCATCCCCTACACCCTGCCCCAGGGGCAGGGAGGGATATGATTGGAAAAAGGATTGTCAATCCAAGTTTGTTTTACACCAGAATCCCTATTTGGGTGGAGCATTGGCCATTAACCAAACCTAAACTTGTAGCCCTATACCTTCTGGCAGAGGAACAGATAAACCTTGGACACATAAGCCCTACTCTGAGACCTTGGAACACACCCATATTTGTTATTCAAAAAGCCTCTGAGGCTTGGCATATGCTCCAAGATCTATGTTAGGTAAATGAAAGGATGGAGCTAGTAGAAAAACCCCTAAGAGGCATGCCCTGGACTCCCACTATACCTTCAGAATATACCTTAGTTTTGATTGATATTAAAGATTTTTTTATATCCCCTACATCCAGATGACTACGAGAAGTTTTCTTTCTCCATCCCTTGTCTTAATTTTCGCAGCCTGCTCGGAGGTTTGAATGGATGGTGTTGCCACAGGGAATGGCCAATAGCCCGGCCTTTTGCCAATAATACTTGGCCACAATTTTAGTGCCTGTGCTGGGTTTAGATACCTCCATTGCTTATGCCTACATGGATGATATAATTCTGGGGTAACAAGACCCCGGACACCTGGAGGGTCTTCTGGCCCAGGTTCTTGCCATATTAAAAAAGGGGGGCTTTACCATAGCCCTCAATAAAATTCAAAAGGTACTTCCTTTTAAAATGCTGGCTCATGCCACCCTACTTAAGCCTTTGCTGGATATTCCAGCCTTTCTAACCTTAATCCAAAGGGGAAATCAATTGGATTTTGCCATGGGTTTCTGTCCCTAAAGATAGTCTTTTGCCCTTATTTGCCCTACTAAAAGACAGGACGCCCCAATAAGTTATTACAATTACAGAAAGCCATCAGGCAAAATTTTTGCAGTTCCATAGCTTTGTTTACCATTAATATTTTAAATTTCTCAAAAAGGGCAACTGAATCCAGATTTCACAAGCTCTGGGGACAACTAAACTCTAAGCCCCAAGTAAAAGTCAGGTGAAATGACCCTCTGACACAACAATGGAGAGGACCTGACCCCCTAGTTACTATGGGCAGGGGATTTGGATGCGTTTTTTCCAATAGGGGAGACAGCGCCCATTTGGATACCTGCCAGGAACCTAAAGTTCTTACCCATTTACTCTATACAGGAGGATGTACAAAGATAAACTTACCAACAAGAAAAATGGCTATGGTGGCCGAGGCTTGTGTTTAAAAGAGGAAAGCTGGAAAGATAACCATTAACCATCCCCAAGGGCAACCAGCCCTTGAGAAGCTCTTGTGTTCTCTAACAATTGCAGATGGCGATATTCCAACTGTTGGCTGTCCTGACCCTCCCAGTCCTGGCAATGGCCTTACCGAATCTGCATCAACCTCAGGGGTGACTTGGGCAGTGATCAGCGCTGGCAATGCAGAAATCATCAGTAGCACCACAAGAGAAGCTGTCCCTTTGACCTGGTGGCCTGACTTTCATTTTGATCACCACCCTATGTCATTATGTATGGACCATTTAATATTTCTGTAGGAGCTAATTATTTTAATGTTACCTGCTTTAATTGTCCTTTTACTAATTGCTTGTATAACAGCATTATTCAATCCATACTTATTGTTAAACAATCACCTTTTGATATGCTTCCAGTTTAGATCTTTTTCAACCCCACAGGCAAATAGCTGGATTAAAACAAGCCCCACCTCTGGACTCTGAAGTGGCAAAGACTGCTATCCCATTCTTGACTAATCTTAAAGGACTTCTAATGACTTTGCTTGTCCTGGTAATGCTTTTGCTGATGGTTTTCCTATGCCTTCCTTGCATTACACGTGCACTGAAAAACTCTTATGAGCTTAGCCAGCCAGTTACATAAGATCAAGCTCCAAGAAAATGAATTTCCCTTGAGAAGAATCGCAGCCAGAGACAGGTAAGAAGGGGTGTCAGTCTGACCAACCAAAGACAGGGCCTTCAGCTTCGCTCTGAAGAAGTTCTTGATGACGGGTAAGGCAGACAAGGCAATCCACCCAACCTAAGACAGACAGGTTCACTTCTTTAAACAAAGAAGGGGGAGAAGTTGGGAGCCATTGGGAGCTGAGAGTAAAGCTCAAAGGTCCTCTTGACCCCTGTGCTCGCTTAAAGGCACATACAAGAAACTGGCTTACTTAAAAGACACCAGATGCCCAGGATTACTTTGCTACGTCTGCAGTTAGTTTTATATTTTCCATGTTTTTCTGGACTTTAGTAGAATGGCCTAAGTATGGGGGCCCACGAGGATGCACTGTGCCCCATGTGTAGAACTCCCAATACCCAGGCTTCTCCCATGTTCTGAAGAGAATGACCTTACAAGATACTGACTTTTATATATGCCCAGGAACTAATTGAACTGCATTGGACATTTCTAACTGTGGTGGGGCTGATGTTTATTACTGTGCTAGGTGGGGATGTGAGGTAACTGGGACAGGCTCTTGGATCATGCATGAGGGCCCTATCTATCCTTGTCTGGCGAATCAGGCCCCCCAGACTTGCCTCGAATCCCCAGAGTGGCCAATACTATTCTTACCAATGTAATCCTGTTAAAATAACCTTTACAGAGGAGGGAAAATTATAACTCATTGGGAGGTGGGTCTGCCATTAAAACAAAAAAGGGGGAATCTGTAGAGCACATGGGCACCAAAGATGGCACTGAGAGGAAGTTGAGTGGGCAGAGCCCAATTTGGTTTATTTTCAGTGTGTAACCAGCCCGTGGAAGCTTAGGTGCATGATAGGGTATGACCTTGACAGTGATTGGTTCCTTCTCCTCCACTGCCACGCCACCACCTGCATTTTTTTGCTTTTAAAAAGGGCCTGCTCTGTGTTAATAAATGAGCTTTCTTGCTTAACTTGATACCCGCTGGGTCTGATTATCTCACAGGCTAAGGGAGGCTGGGTAACGGGTGAGTGGCCACCTCAGCTTTCCTTGGCCCCCATCCGTCATTCGAGGGACAGATGAAGACCAGACAGGTTATGATGGCTTCATAGAATGAGTTCGGTAGTGAACTTTCTTTTTCAATTTCATTGAAGAGTTGGAGGAGTATTTGTGTGAGCTCTGCTTTGAATGCCTTGTAGAATTCTGCTGTAAAACCATTTGGTGCTGGGCTTTTCTTAGATGGGAGGACTCTAATTGCTGTTTCTACTTCAATACTTGATATGGGGCTGTTAAAATGATTGAACTCATCTTGGCTTAGTTTCGGCATCTCAATATTTTGCTAGGAAAAGGTCCATTTCTGCCAAGTTCTCAAATTTATTGGTATAAAGTTTTGCGAAGTATTCCCTTATAAAGCTCTGAATCTTGGTTGTTTCTCTGGTGATGTTGCTATTCTAATCTCTGAGTTTATTTATTTAGGTTGTTCTCTTCTTTTTCTGATAAGGTTTGCTAAGGGACTGTCAATTTTGTTAATTTTTAGAAGGAACAACTCTTTCTTTTGTTGATTCTTTCTATAGTTTTTTTGGATTCTAATTTATTTAATTCTGATTTAATTTTAATTATTTCTTTTCTTCTACTGGATTGGGGTTTATATTGCTGCTCTTATTTAAGGAGGCTCAGGTGCCTTATTAAACTGTTGGTTTCAGATCTTTCCAATTTGTTGATGTAGGAACTCAGAGCTATAAACTTGCCCCTGAGTACTGCCTTTGCTGTGTCCCAGAGGAGCTGGTAATTTGTGTGTTCATTTTTGTTGAATATCATGAACATTTGAATTTCCTTTCTAATCTCTTCCATGACCACTCGTGATTCAGCAGTGTGTTGTTCAGCCTCCATGTGTTACAGGAATTTCTTTGGTGGCTTTTGGTGTTGATTTCTAATTTTATTCCCTTGTGGTCTGAGAGAATGCAAGGTGTAAGTTCAATGTTTTTGAATTTGGACAAGTTTGCTTTGTGGCCTAAAATGTGGACTACTTTGGAAAATGTTCCATTTGTTGCTGAGAAAAACGTGTATTCTTATGTTGCTGGGTGAAATATTCAATAGATGATTGTTAAATCTAGTTGATCTATGCAGTTGTTTAGATATGCGATTTCTCGAGTTCATCTATCTAGTGGGAAAAGTGGTGTGTTAAATTCCACAACAATTAATGTCTTTGGATCTATGTGGGATAAGAGGAAAAGTAGTGTTTCTTGGATAAATTTGGGTGTCCATTTTTTGTTTAATAGGTATTTACAATTGTAATATTCTCATCGAGGAGAGATCCCTTAATTATTAGTATGTAGCAGCCTTCTTTATCACTTCTTACTAATTTTAATTTGAAGTCTATTTTATCTTATATTAGGATTGCACCTCCCGCCAGTTTATGGGGGCTGTTTGCTTGGTAGATTTGGTTCGAGCCTTTCATGTTGAAAATGTGCGTGTTTTTATGGGCAAAATGTGACTCCTGAAGGGAACAGATAGACGGATATTGCTTTTTAATCCAACTGGGCAGTCTATGTTGCTTAATTGGAGAATTAAGTCTGTTAATGTTGACAGATAGGATTGAGAGGCATTTGGGAGTTTCTGCCATTTTGTGCACTTTCTTTGGGGCTGTAGCAACTGGGTTCTTCCTATGGTTCTTGGATTCTCAGATTGGGTGTGGATTCTTGGCCTTTAATGTGGTCTTGTTGGTTTTCTCTGTGTAGGAAATCATTAAGAATCTTTTGTAGGTCTGCTTTGGTGGAGATAGATTGTTTCAGTTGTTCTTTGGTATGGAAGGTTTTTAATTTACCTTCGGTTATGAAGGAGAGTAAAGCTGGGTACAGTATTCTTGGTTGATAGTTGTTTGTCTGTAGTGCATGGCATACATCATTCCAGGCTCTTCTTGCTTTGATTGCCTTTGCTGAGAAATCTGAGGTGATTCTAATTGGTTTCCCTTCATAGGTGATTCATCTTTTCTCCTTGACAGCATTAAGGATATTTTCCTTGGTCTGAATGGATCCAGTGTGGATTATAATGTGACAGTGGGATGTCCTATTCTGGTCTGGTCTATTTGGAGTCCTAAAACTTATTGTATCTGAATAGGCCTATCTTTTTTCATGTTTGGGAAGTTCTCTGCTAGGATCCTGTTAAACAAATTTCTTAGACCATTAACAACTGTTTTTAAGTCTTCCTCTATACCCATTATCCTCAGATTAGGCCTTCTGATGGTGTCTTCCAAATGTTGAATAGATCTATCATATTTCTTGGATTTGTCTTGGATGGTTATGTTTTTTTTCTCTATAATATCCATGCTGTCTTCAATCCCCGAGATTCAATCTTCTGCATGTTCTAACCTACTATTAAGACTTTCTACTTTGCTTTTTGTTGTTTGTGTTTTTTTTTTCTTTCTAGTTGGTCAGCTTTGATGGCTTCAAGTTCTTTTTTGGAGCTTTGTTTTAGATCTTTTATGGACTTCTTTACTTCCTTAATTTGGTGTTCAGTGTTTATTCTCAAATCACATAGTTGATTGGTTATGGTTTACTTGGACTCCCATTCTTTCTGCTGGGTTCCATTCAGCATTCCCTTTGTGGACTCCCTGATTTCTTTCAGTTCTCCATTTATGGATTCCACGAATGCCTTTAATGATCTTTGTGTATTCTTATCCTACTCTCTCAATTCCTGTATTCTTCTTTGATTAGCTTCCTCCATTCCATACGATTCTTATAGCTCGCTTTGACTGATCTCAGCCTGCTCACACCATTCCTTTATTTCTGTTTGAGTGCTCTCAAGCTGCTCATGCAATTCCTGTATCAATCTTTGAGTAGCTTCCTCATGCTCATGATATTCCTGTATTGGCCTTTCTTTTGCCTCCTCTCTCTCCCTATCATGCTCATACAGAGTCCTTTGCAGGTTTTCAGTCGATTCATTTACCATGTTTACCAGAATTGTTAGTAGAGCTTTTAGGGAGCTCTCCTCTGGATTATTCATTATCTGTTCTGTCCACTGATTGTCATGATTGGGAGTTGAGATACCCGGACTTGCCATTTTTCTAGTGTTTTTCCTGCTTCTCCTGCCCATTTGGGATGAAAGTAACACCACTTTTGTGCTAGATCACTATCTTAAGTTAAGCATCAACCAAAGTCTGTAGTTGCTCAGTCAAAGTCTGCAGATACACTCTAGTTCAAAAGATATATATCTTGAACATCAAACAACTATGTATTAATTGGTTACGAACCGCAAAGAAGAATTTGGCAAACCAGAAATTATTAGGTTTAGGGAGAGATGTGGGTAAAAATAGGGATAGAAGGCTATGGAAAGGCATAGGGTGAGGAAACTTAATTAAGTCCTAATCTCAAAGTGAGATATAGTTGGATAGAATGATAGTAAAGAGAGAGAAAAGAAAAGAAGAGAATGATATAAAAAGAGACAAATAGAAAAACAAATATTAAAAATTATATAGTGAAACATTAAAAACAAAAATTATGCAAATCCAAAAATGTAATATTCAGAGAAGAATGTGGATAGGATAAGATAAGTGTAGGGATAAAAAGGAGATATGGAAACTTAATAATGCTTAAAATATTATATAGATATAAAGAGGTAGTACTACTATTAAGGAATTTAAGTCTAAAAGGTTTTGAAGTGAGTAATATATTTCTGGATTAAGTGTGTACACAATGGGGAACAAGATCTAATAATCGACCACGGGTATATCTGAGGATGAGCAGAAGAGCAATTAAGTCATGCAAAGAAGAATAAAGAGAAGAAAAGGTGAAAAGAATGAGAAGGAAGAAAAAAGGATAGAAAGGTCAGTAGCACTAAAGAAAAAAGTAATAAAAAAGAAAAGAAAGAAAAAAAAAGAAAAAGAGAAAAAAAGCACACACTTATACTCTTAAAAGAAAAAGTATAAGAGGAAGAAAAAAAGTTAATAGAAAACAATTTTTTTCAAAAAAGTTCAATATTAAAAATTTTTAAAAAGTTTTAGAAAAAAAATTTAATAAAAGGTACAAAAAAGTTCTTTGATTTTTTTTGGGGGAAGGGAAGATCCTGTATCTCCCTTGTGTCCTTAGCCTGTCTCTAGTTGGAGTCTCTGGTCTGCTTGTGGTGTTTGATTTTGCTCTGGCTTGGTTGGTTTCTTAAGTCGGTTAATATGAGTAGGCAGAAAAATGCTCTGCTTACCCAGGAGTTTTTGATCCTCCTCCCAGGCTAGTTCTATGGGAGATAGATCTGCTTTGAGTATCACAAAAGAGGGAGATGGCTGTTTCCTCTAGCTTAGAGATGCTGTGATGAGGCTAGGTTCTGGGTAGAGTTGAGGCCTTTCTGCAAACAGTAGCTTTTCCCTGAGGGAGTAGCTTCTGAGTCATTCACAGATCCCAGCCTGGAGCCTTTTTCAGGGTTTATGTTTACTGTATTTCAATTGGTTTTCTAGGCTGCTATAGGGAGGGGCAGCCTCTGTCTCTGTGTACCCAGTGAAGAAATCCACTCCTGGGGCTTGTGGCCTGTGCTGGGTAACTTTTCCCTGGGTGGAGCTGAGCCTAGCAGGTAAGGTTAGGTTCCTGTGACCTGCTTAATTACTCTTGTTTTCTTCCAATGCCTGAGTTGGAGCTGTTTGCTTAGCCAGGCCTTTGTCAGTAACAAAGATTGAGATCTCTGGTAGGGGGGAGGGGAGGTGTGGCCTTCCCTCCTCTGATCCCTGAGAAGGTGTGAGGATGTCAGGCTTCTGCTCATGCCACAAACTTGGTTCCTGTGTCATCTCTGGTCTGCGAACTGCAGGATGAAGATACCTGCTCCTTGTCAGTTCTTGCTGGTGTTGAGTAGAATCCGCTCACCTGCCACCTCTGCCTCTGGTGCTTTCATCCTGGTATGGCAGGCTGCAGGTTGGCGGCAACAGACGCCGCCACCGTGGCTGCCGCCACTGTCGCTGCAACTGCCACTGCAGCTGCGGCAGCTGCCAAGTGCTCGGATCTGTCTCCTTGCCTGTATTTTTCCTCTTTGGCCTAACTCTCTCTCCTGTGATGGTACACTTGGTGTGATTCTCTGGCTTAGGACTGTTCACTGGAACAAAAACTGCTTTCTATGTGAGAGCTTGTTTAGCCTCCAGCTTCTCCTCCACCATCATCCTGGAACGCCCTCTGAAACTTTTATTCAATTATTTTTCATTTCAAAGATAGGCAGTCTATTTTTCTAAAAGTTTCCTAGTGTAAAATAACTAATATTTCAATAGAGAGTAGAGTTTATTAATTTCAAGGGAATTTTAGATATACACATGATAATGTAATAACGTTTATAGTATATTACTTGAAAAAATTCTGTTCAAACTCTTAAATATTTGTGTGTAATGACAGGGAGAGAGGAAGATAATTCATACTGGTTAGGAATTTGCAATACCTCAAAAATCTAGTCAATAATTTGTTATAAGCACATAGTTAAGCTACCTGATATGGCTTAGTTATTTTTTTTCATTTATTTTTTATTTTTAATTTTAATTTTAATTTTTTGTGAACATACTGTACAGAGGGGTTACAATTACATGGGCAACATAATGAGTACATTTCTTATCAAGCATTGCAGCCTCCTCCTTTGTTTACCCTCCACATCCTGGCTTAGATTTTTTTGTTTCTTAATTTATTCAAAATTTTAACATGGATGCATGCACAGTGGTAACATTAAAATTATTAATCAAAATATAAATATTGCAAAATCATAGACAAGTATCATACGTTCAATAGTTAGCTCTTATGATTCTCATAATAATTTTTATGAAGAAGATGATGACCACAGTGTAGCCTGATAATGACAAGTTTTTGATTGAAAAGGAAAAATTTTTAGACATCTTTTAAGCCAGATTTCCCACATTGAATACATAGTACTAAAAAGCATTGGATTAATACAATAAGAATAACAAGAGAAGAGTTTCAATATCAAGAAATACAATCACATAAACAGGTGAGAGAGTAAAAACCCTAATTTCATTCTTTCAGTCTCTCTAAATATAGTCACTTTTCTTGGTACTATATTTTTCTTATAATTAAAATCGTTTGTTTGCACATGTTGATTACCCCACATAGATAAAATATAATAAGCTCAGTGCTTTCTGTTACAAATAATCTTGTTTGTTCTAGCCTTGGGAATTTAGGAGAAAGCCTTTCACTACCCACATAGCCATTGGCTTAGTTATATCTCACTAGAAGTTAACAACATATGCCTCAAGCATTCTTCACTCATTATGTAGAAATCCATGATCAGTTTTAGTTTTCATCCAGTTAACTGGAGAAAATCTATGTGTAAATGTATTAAGAACACTTGGCAACAAATAAAGCAATAAGAAAAATTTTGATGGACTAAGATGTAGTTTTCAACTTAGTGTGGTTAGTTCAAATACCATTCTCATAAAGACACTATTCAATAACCAATGCTTTCCAATGACATATTCTTCAATATAGCTGTAAACACATGACACAATTTACATAATACCACTTACATATCTGGAGTTACCTTAAAAGGACACGGTCCTTAGATCCAGGAGGAAAATTTATTTTTATTTCTGCATGAAACAATTTTTGATATTTATACCAACAAACTGAATTTGACTCTTTCCTTATTTGTAAGCTAAGGGGGAAAACGTAAGGACTCTTCATTTTCTTTTTTTTTTTTTTTTGCTCTAGAATCAAAAAATATATTCTTCAATATTTTTGGTAGATTACATCCATTTACAGATGAGAAATGTAAGGGCAGTAGTCAATGTAATGAGTAAATAATGATACTAGAATTTGTGTCTGAGCTCTTCACTCTGTGTGCTTACAAGCAGAAGTAATTTGGTGATGGAAAGGTCCAATATGAAAAGACTATGGGGAAAAACATACTTTGTAAAAGGTTGTTTATGTCTAGGTGACCAGTGATGATTACATGAAACAGGCTGGTTGCAGGGGCATAAAAAGGAGTACATAGAAATCATATTAGTGACAGAAATTCAGAAAATCTTGATCATTCATCTTTTCTAATGGGTGGGAGCAGAAAGGTAAGAAGAAATCTAAAGTGTTCTACATCTCTGGCCAGGCAACTGTGTTAGTGTTAATCCTGGTGATAGGGATTACAGGTGGAAATGTTGGATTTAGGAGAAAAAAACTCTGATAGTTCTAAAGTTTATATTAAACAGATGCAAAGATAGGTTTGTTTAGACATTATCAAAATATCCATGACCATGAATATGAAAAAGAATAATAAAATCGGGGGCATTATTAAAGGGAAGAGGAAAAGGAAAGTTCTGACACAATTCTGAACAATGTGTGTACCAGTGTGGACAAGATTGGAAGAATGAGATAAATAAGGAAACAAGAAAGTAATAAACACAGGTTTACAGAAGTAAAGAAAGGAAAGAATTTGCAGGAAGAAAAGGTCAAAACTGTTACAGAGATATTGAAGGAAATATGCAATTTGGATTTGAAAACTAAAAAGATATAGACAATTTCAATAAGAACAGTGTTTTGGTGATATCTCCATGATGAAATAACACTGTCAATCAACCTGCCACAAATTTTTATATGTAGGAAGTGCTCTTATAAACTTCAAGCTTTTATTGAATGGAAGAGTTCAGACATTACCCTCACCACTAGGATTAAATTCCTAAAAAGATAAGGCATTTTGCTTTAATGCCTTACTTTCATTTTCTCTTACACATTGGCAAGTAGGGAAAGATTCTGATGTAACAATAATACAATGTTGACTTGTAACAACACAACATCTAGGATGTAGTGTTAATTAGGATATTTACTAATTAGCTCCAAAATTTAGGGATATTTATATTTCTCCTGGGTAAACTAATGAGCTCCAAGAAAATGTCCCTAAGGAGCATTTCAATTCTAGTATTACTGTTTGACTCAAAATACTTTAAATTATACACCCTCTAATGTAGGCATAGGGTTAAACTGTGGAACTTTCCCCTTCAGATTGTGAGTATTACCCTATTGCTTAACAGGGAGAAAGTACCCTCACACATAGACTGGGTGTGTGAAAAAAAGAAGTGGTACTTGAACAAGTGAAACATGGGACCTATGTTTCTTTGGGGCTGGATTACTTCACTTAATATAATTTTTTCTAACTCTTTCCATTTCCTAACAAATGGAGCATTGTTATTCTTTCTGATGGAGGCAAAGAATTCCTTTGTTTATATTTACCACATTTTCGTGATCCATTCATCTACTCAAGGGCATCTGGGTTGGTTCCATATCGTAGCCATGGTAAATAATGCTGTAAAAAACATAGTTGTGCTGGAAGATTTAGTATGGTCTTGTTTGTGATCATTTGTGTAAATGCCAAAAAGTGGGATTTCTGGGTCATTGGAGAGCTCTAGGAGTTTTTTGAGGAACCTCCATACAACTTTCCAAAGTGTTTGAACAAGTTTACACTCCCAATAACAATGAAGAAAGGTTCCCTTCTGGCCACATCCACTCCAGCATGTTATTATTGATCTTGTCTATGGCCATTCTAACTGGGGTGAGGTGGTATCTCCATGTTGTTTTGATTTGCATTTCTCTTATAGCTGGGGAGTTGGGGCATTTCTTCATGTGTCTATTGGCAATCCTTCTTTCTTCTTCACAGAAGTTTTTCTGTAAGTCTTTAGCCCACTTATTTATTTATTTATTTTTATTTTGTAAATAAAGTACAGAGGAGTTACAATTACATGGGCAAAATAATGAGTACATTTCTTATCAAACATTTTAGCCTCCTCCTTTGTTTCCCCTTCCCTTCCTTTCCCATCCTCCACCCGCCCCCAAAATCCTCCCTACCCCCCCCCAAAAGTTGTAAAGTTCGTTTGCGACATAACGACTTGTACATCTCATTGTAGCAATGTAGCCCACTTATTTATTGAGCAGTTGTTTCTTTGAGGATTTGTTGTTGGGGGATTTAATGTTTTGTGTTCCAGGTATAGTTTACATATGAGAACCTTGTCCATTGTATGGCTAGTGATTATCTTCTCCCAATAAGTAGGCTTTCTATTGATCTTGATAGCTATATCCTTTGCCTTGCAGTAACTGTGCCATTTCATGCAATCCCATTTTTCAAAATTTTCTTTGATGTGTTGTGTTTCTGCATCTCTTTTGAGAAAGTTTTGGCCTATGCCAAGGAGACCTAGTATGATTTCAGACCTGTAATGATTTCAGAGTGTCTGTTTTGACCTCGAGTTCCTTGATCCATTTGGATTTGATTGTGGTGCAGGATGACATGTATGGATCTATTTTTGATTTTCTACAAGTAATTAATCAATTTTGCCAGCACCATTTACTGAAAAGGCTGTCTTTCTTCCATTCTATTTTTTTAGCTCCCTTATCAAATATTAGATGACTATAAGTCTGTGGGTTCATTTCTGGGTTTCAATTCTATTTCATTGGTCCTGAGGTCGGTTCTTGTGCCAGTACCAAGCTGTTTTGATTACAATGGTTTTGTAGTAGTGTTTTAAATTTGGTATTGATATTCCTCCAGCACTGTTCTTTCTGTGAAGGATAGTATTTTCTATTCGGGGTCTTTTATTGTTCCATATGAATTTTTGGATTGCCTTTTCTATTTCCTTGAAGAATGAGGTTGGAATATTGATAGGTATCACATTGAATTTGTAGCTAGTCTTGGGAAGTGTTGCCATTTTCACGATGTTGATCCTCCCAATACAGGAGCATGGGAGTTTTTTCCACTTCCTAAGTTCTGTTTTGATTTCCTTTTTCAAGTTTTTAAAGTTTTCATCATAGAGATCCTCCACTTCTTTGAGTATGTTAATTTCTACGTAATTTATTTTTTGTGGGGCTATTACAAATAGAATTGTTTTCCGGGTTTCAGCACGATTTTCTCATTGTTGGCATACAGAAAGGCCATTGATTTTTGAAGGTTAATTTTATACCCTGTTACTTTACCAATATTTTGAATCAGCTTGAGTAATTTGAGAGTGGAGTCCGTGGCATTCTTTAAATACAAGATCATGTCATCTGCAAAGAGGGAAAGTTTTCCTTCTTCTTTCCCTATTTGGATCCCTCTAATGTTTGCATCTTGTTTTATGGTTAAATTAGGCATTTTAATTCTAAATTGAAGAGAAGTGTAGAGAGTGGACATCCTTGTCTCGTTCCTGAGTTAAGAGGAAATGGCTTTAGCTTTTTACCATTAAGTATAATGCTGGCTGTAGGTTTGTCATATAGAGCCTTTGTTGTACTGAGGAATGTTTCCTGGATTCCTAATTGTTGCAGAATCTGCAACATAAAGGGGTGTTGGATCGTGTCAAATCCTTTTTCTGCATCTTTTGAGATAACCATGTGATTGTTGTTCTTGCTCTTGTTGATGTGATGAATTATATTAATTGATTTGCATTTATTGAACCAACTTAGCATGAAATGAAACCTGAAATGAATCCTGTTTGATCGTGGTGTATGATTTTTTGGATGAATTGTTGAAGTCGATTGGCCAAAAGTGTGTTGAGAATTCTTGCATTAATGATCATCCAAGAAATGGGTCTATAGTTGTCTTTCCTTGATGACTCCCTGCCTGGTTTTGGGATGAGGGTTATGATGGCTTCATAGAATGAGTTTGGTCGTGAACTTTCTCTTTCAATTTCGTTGAGAATTTGGAGGAGTGTTGGTGAGAGCTCTTCTTTGAAGGCCTTGTAGAATTCCACTGTAAATCCATTGAGATCGGGGCTTTTGTTAGATGGGAGGACTGTTACTGCTGTTTCTACTTCAATGTTGGATATGGGCCTGTTAAGATGGTTTAACTCATCTTGGTTTAGTTTTGGCATGTCAATATTTGCTAGGAAAAGGTCCATTTCTGCCATGTTCTCAAACTTATTAGCATAAAGTTTCTAGAAGTATTCCCTTAAAATGTTCTGAATCTTGGTTGTTTCTCTGGTGATGTTTCCATTCTCATCTCTGAGTTTATTTATTTGGATGTGTTCTCTTCTTTTTCTAAGATTTGCTAAAGTTTTGTCAATTTTGTTAATTTTATCGATGGGGATTATCTTGTTGCTCTTATTCAAGGAGGCTCAGATGTCTCATTAAATAGTTGGTTTCAGATCTCTACAAATTGTTTGTGTTGCAACTCAGGGCTATAAACTTGTCTCTGAGTACTGCCTTTGCTGTGTCCCAGAGTAGGTGGTAATTTGTGTGTTCATCTTTGCTGAATATCATGAATACTTGATTTCCTTTCCAATGTATTTTATGATGCACTGGTCATTCCACAGTGTGTTTTTCAGCCTTCATGTGGTACAGGATGTTCTACGGTGGCTTTTGGTGTTGAGTTCTAATTTTATTCTCTTGTTGTGTGAGAGAATGCAAGGTATAATTCAATGCTTCTGAATTTGGAAAAGTTTGTTTTGTCATCTAAAATGTGGTCTATTTTGGAAAATGTGGCATGTGCTGCTGAGAAAAACGTGTGTTCTGATGAGGCTGGGTGAAATATAAGGTAGAAGTCTGTTAAATCTAGTTAATTTATGCAGTTGTTTAGATCTGAGGTTTCTTTTATTTTTTTTTGAAATGCTTTAATTTTTTTTTTTATATTTTATTTTATTTTTTTGTGAACACACTGTACACAGGGGTTACAATTACATGGGCAGGATAATGCGTACATTTCTTATCAAGCATTGCAGCTTCCTTCTTTGTTTACCCTTCACAGCCCTTCTCAGCCTCCTTCCCCACCCAATCCTCCCCCCTCCCCCGCCGGGCCCCCCCCAGCATCAAGGTAGTAAAGCTCGTTTTCGATGTGACAACTTGTACTTCTCATTGTTGCAACAGGTCCACCTGTATCCTTAAACGACTTGTTTTTCCGCATCTCCTCCACAAGTTATACTGACAACAAATATAGTGAAAGCAGGGGTTATACTGTGGGGGAGGGACATACAAAGCAACAAAGAGATAATCTTATAAATGCATTAGAAACAAATGCATGAAACAAAAAAACATTAAAATACATATCTAAGGGCTCATTTTCCTAACATCACTTTATCTGACCTTTTCCGCTTGACTCAACATATACTAGATATTGCAAATAAGGGAAACCATGCGACCTCTGTTTCTTTGGTCCTGGCTTACTTCACTTAATATAATTTTTTCCAACTTTTTCCATTTCTTAACAAATGGGGCAATGTCATTCTTTCTGATGGAGGCATAGAATTCCATTGTGTATATATATATATATATATATATATATATATATATATATATATATATATATACAACATTTTCTTGATCCATTCATCTACTGAGGGTTGGTTCCATATCTTAGCTATGGTAAATAATGCTGCAATAAACATAATTGTGCTGGTAGCTTTAGTGTCGTCCAGTTTGTAAACATTTGGGTAAATGCCCAAAAGTGGGATTGCTGAGTCATAGGGGAGCTCTATGTGAAGTTTTTTTGAGGAACCTCCACTCTGCTTTCCAAAGTGGTTGAACAAGTTTACATTCCCTTCAACAATGAAGTAAGGTTCCCTTCTGTCCACATAACCTCCAGCATCTGCTGTTGTTAGAGTTCTTGATTTTTGCCATTCTAACTGTAGTGAGGTGGTATCTCAATGTTGTTTTGATTTGCATTTCTTTTATGGCTAGGAATGTTGAGCATTTCCTCATGTGTCTATGGGCCATCCTTCCTTCTTCTTCAGATAAATTTCTCTTTAAGTCTTTATCACACGTATTAAGTGGGCAGTTGTTTCTTTGAGGATTTGTTGTTGGGGGATTTAATTTTTTGAGTTCCAATTATATTTTAGATATGAGACCCTTATCTGTTTTATGGCTAGTGAAGATCTTCTCCCAATCCGTGGGCTTTCTA
The DNA here is from genome assembly GCF_019054845.1 of Dipodomys spectabilis. Lineage (NCBI taxonomy): Eukaryota > Metazoa > Chordata > Mammalia > Rodentia > Heteromyidae > Dipodomys > Dipodomys spectabilis. The sequence continues at coordinate 2,171,460 of NW_024870951.1, forward strand.
TTGATCTTGCTAGCTATGTACTTTGCCATGCAGAAGCTCTGCAACTTCATGCAATCCCATTTGTCCAAACTTTCTTTGACTTGTTGTGTTTCCAGGTCTCTATTCAGAAAATTTTGTCCTGAGCCAAAGAAACCTAGGGCTTCTCCTATTCCATCCTGTAGTGTTTTCAGAGTGTCTGCTTTGACTTCGAGGACTTTGATCCATTTGGAGTTGATGCGTGTGCAGGGTGATATATAAGGATCTAGCTTTAGTTTTTTACAAGCAGTTAACCAATTTTGCCATCACCATTTACTGAAGAGGCTGTTTTTCTTCCATTCTATTGTTTTAGCTCCCATATCGAAGATTAGATGGCTATGGGTCTGTAAGTTCATTTCTGCGTTTTCAATTATATTCCATTGGTCCTGAGGTCTGTTCTTATGCCAAACCAAGCTGTTTTGATTACTATGGCTTTATAGTAGAGTTTGAAATTTGGTATTGATATTCCTCCAGCAGTGTTCTTTCCGTTGAGGAGCGTTTTTGCTATTTGGGGTCTTTTATTGTTCCATATGAATTTTTGGATTGCCTCTTCTATTTCCTTGAAGAATGAGGTTGGAATTTTGATAGGTATCGCATTGAATTTGTAGAGAACCTTGGGAATTATTGCCATTTTCACGATGTTAATATTTCCAATCCAGGATCATGGGAGGTTTTGCCATTTTCTAATTTCTGTTTTAATTTCCTTTTTCAAGATTTTAAAGTTTTCATCATAGAGGTCCTTCACTTCTTGGGTTAAATTTATTCCTAGGTATTTTATTTTTTGTGGGGTTATTACAAATGCAGTTGCTTTCCTAATTTCAGCCACACTTTTCTCATTGTTGGAATACAGAAAAGCCGTTGATTTTGGGGGTTAATTTTATACCATGCTACTTTTCCAAAATTTTGAATCAGCTTGAGTAATTTGGGAGTGGAGTATATGGGATTCTTTAAATACAAGATCATGTGTTCTTCAAAAAGGGAGAGTTTTATTTCTTCTTTCCCTATTTGGATCCCCTTTATGTTTGCCTCTTGTCTTACTGCTGTAGCTAGGCATTCTAATACTAGATTGAAGAGAAGTGGAGAGAGTGGACATACTTGTCTTGTTCCTGAGTTAAGAGGAAAAGGCTTTAGTTTTTCTCCATTAAGTATAATGCTGGCTGAAGGTTTGTCATACACAGCCTTTATTGTATTGAGGAATGTTCCATGGATTCCTAATTTTTCCAAAACCTTCATCATAAAGGGGTGTTGGATTTTGTCGAGTGCATTTTCTCCATCTATTGAGATAACCATGTGGTTCTTATCTTTGCTCCTGTTGATGTGATGAATAATATTAATTGATTTGCGTATATTGAAGCAGCTTTGCATCCCTGAAATGAATCCTGTTTGATAATGGTATATGATTTTTTGGATAAATTGTTGAAGTCGATTGGCCAAAATTTTGTTGAGAAGTTTTGAATCAATGTTCATCAAAGAAATGGGCCTAGAGTTCTCTTTCTTTGATGAGTCCCTGCCTGGTTTTGGGATGAGGGTTATGATGGCTTCATAGAATGTGTTCGGTAGTGAACTTTCTCTTTCTGTTTCATGTAAGAATTGGAGGAGTATTGGTGAGAGCTCTGTATTGAAGGCCTTGTAGAATTCCGCTGTAAAACCATCTGGTCCTGGACTTTTCTTAGCTGGGAGGTCTCTTATTGCTGTTTCTATTTCAATGCTTGATATAGGCCTGTTAAAATGGTTTACCTCATCTTGATTTAGTTTTGGCATTTCAATATTTGCTAGGGAATGGTCCGTTTCTGCCAAGTTCTCAAACTTATTAGCATAAGTTTTTGAGAAATATTCCCTTAAAATGTTCTGAATCTTGATTTTTTCCATGGTGATGTTTCCATTCTCATCTCTGAGTGTATTTATTTGGGTGTGTTGTCTTCTTTTTCTGATAAGATTTGCTAAGGGTCTGTCAAATTTGTTAATTTTTTCAAAGAACCAACTCTTTGTTTTGTTGATTTTTTCTATAGTTTTTTTGGATTCTAATTCATTTAATTCTGATTTAATTTTAATTATTTCTTTCGGTCAACTGGATTGGGGTTTATCTTGCTGCTCTTTTTCAAGGAGGTTTGGATGTTTCATTAAATTGTTGGTTTCATATCTCTCCAATTTGTTGATGTGGGAGCTCAGAGCTATAAACTTGCCTCTGAATACTGCCTTTGTTGTGTCCCAGAGGAGCTGGTAATATGTATGCTCATATTTGTTGAATAGCATGAACATTTGAATTTCCTTTCTAATCTCTTCCATGACCACTCGTGATTCAGCAGTGTGTTGTTCAGCCTCCATGTGTTACCGGACTTTCTTTGGTGGCTTTTGGTGTTGAGTTCTAATTTTATTCCCTTGTGGTCAGAGAGAATGCAAGGTATAACTTCAATGTTTCTGAATTTGGACAAGTTTGCACTGTGGCCTAAAATGTGGTCTATTTTAGAAAATGTTCCATGTGCTGCTGAGAAAAACGTGTATTCTGATGCTGCTGGGTGAAATATTCAGTAGATGTCTGTTAAATCTAGTTGATCTATGCAGCTGTTTAGATCTGCGGTTTCTCTGTTGAGTTTTTGCCAAGTTGATCTATCTAGTGGGGAGAGTGGTGTGTTAAAATCCCCAACAATTAATGTCTTTGGATCTATGTGGGATTTGATGGAAAGTAGTGTTTCTTGGATAAATTTGGGTGCTCCATTGTTTGGCGAATAGATATTTAGAATTGTAATATCCTCCTGAAAGAGAGATCCCTTAATTAGTATGTAGCGACCTTCTTTATCTCTTCTCACCAATTTTAATTTGAAATCTATTTTATCTGATATTAGGATTGCAACTCCTGCCTGTTTATGGGGGCCGTTTTCTTGGTAGATTTTGTTCCAGCCTTTAACATTGAAAATGTGTTTGTTTTTACGGGCAAGATGTGACTCCTGAAGGCAGCAGATAGAAAGATCTTGTTTTTTAATCCAACTTGACCGTCTTTGTTGCTTCATTGGTGAGTTAAGTCCGTTAATTAAGAGATAGGAAGGAGAGGTATTTGGGTGTTCCTTCCATGTTATCCATCTTCTTTTGGGTTGCGAAAACTGGGTTCTTCCTATGGTTCTTGGATTCTCAGTTTGGGTGAAGTTTCTTGGCCTTTGTTGTGGTCTTGTTGGTTTACTATGTGTAGGACATCTTTAAGAATCTTTTGTAAGGCTGGTTTGGTGGAGATGTATTGTTTCATTTTTTCTTTGCTCTGGAAGGTTTTTATTTGGCCTTCAGTTATGAGCAGAGTTTAGCTGGGTACAGTATTCTTGGTTGATAGTTGTTTGTTTTCGGTGCTTGGCATACATCATTCCAGGCTCTTCTTGCTTTGATTGTCTCTGCTGAAAAATCTGAGTTCATTCTAATTGGTTTCCCTTTATAGGTGATGAATCTTTTCTCCTTGACAGCTTTCAGGATCTTTTCCTTGATCTGAGTTGATGCTGTGTGGATTATAATGTGACGGTGGGATATCCTATTCTGGTCTGGTCTATTTCGAGTTCTAAAAGCTTCTTGTAACTAAATAGGCCTATCTTTTTGCATGTTTGGGAAGTTCTCTGCTAGGATCCTGTTAAACAAATTTCCTAGACCATTAACTTCTGTTTCTAGGTGCTCCTCTACACCCATTATCCTTAGATTAGGCCTTCTGATGGTGTCTTCCAAGTTTTGGATAGATCTATCACATTTCTTTGACTTGTCTTGGATGGTTGTATGTTCTTTCTCTATAATATCTAGGCTGTCTTCAATCCCTGAGATTTGATCTTCTGCATAGTCTAACCTGCTGTCAAGATTTTCTACTTTGTTTTTTATCTCTTTTCCTTCTAATTGGTCAGCTTTGATGGCTTCAAATTCTTTGTTGAAGCTTTGTTTCAGATCTTGTATGAACTTCTTTACTTCCTTAATTTGGTGTTTAGTGTTTATTCTCAAATCACTTAGTTGATTGGTTATGGTTTCCTTGGACTCCCATTCCTTCTGTTGGGTTCTATTCAGCATTCCCTTTGTGGTCTCCCTGACTTCCTTCAGCTCTTTGTTAATCGATTCCATGAATGCCTTTAGTGATCTTTGTGTATTCTCCTCCTGCTCTCTCAATTCCTGTAATCCTCTTTGATTAAATTCCTCCCGTTTGCTTGATTCCTGCAGTTCTCTTTGAGTGTTCTCAGCCTGCTCACGCCATTCCTGCCTTTCTCTTTGAGTATTCTCAATTGAGCGGCTCATGCAAATCCTGTATCAGTTTTTGAGTAGCTTCCTCACGCTTATGTTATTCCTGTATAAACTTTTGGATTGCCTCCTCTCTCTCCCTATCACGCTCATACAGAGTCCTTTATATGTTTTCAAACTTTTCATTTATCATGTTTGCCAGCAGTGTTTGTAGAGCTATTTGGGAACTCTCCTCTGGGTTTTTCAGATGAGCAGAATGGCTCAAAAGCTTTGTATATAGGACCATACAAGATCATGTTGAGCAAAATGAACACCTAGATATGGAAATAGAGATTTTTCTTTGTGGTTGTTTTTTTTTAATGTAATATGTGATGTCTTTTTTCTTTTGTGTTTTCCCCTATAGTTTATCCCCTGCTGTATTTGATTTCAGTACTGTGTGTATTGCACATGCATTTATCTTAATTTGACAATTCAAGAAAGGAAAAGTGTGAGAAAAATGAGTTAGTGGTTAAAATTTCAACATATTAGGTATTCACTACCTTAAAATTAATGCAACCCCTGTTTATATCACCTTAAAAATAAAATTAAACTAAAAATAAGTTACATAAAGTATAATTTCACTGTATTGCTATAGTAAATATTATTCTATGTGCATTACCTTTTTTAAAATGAACACTATTTGGCATCTAATTTGAATTAATTACACCTTTTTTATCAGAGGTTCATCAACATGAATGTTATCAAAATATACAATATTTTCACAATATACCTGCTATAATTTTCCAAAAAATTATAATTTCAGTATTATCTCATAGTAAAACAGAAAACAGTTTAATTCTCTGGAATCTTCTAACTTTTAAAACTTAATAACTGTTCAAAGGACAGTATATATGTGTTTTTCAAATTTCTTACAAATACTAACTACTCATTTTCAAATTCTGAGCATTTCATATCAGAGATATTCAAAACAGTACCTGTTTGCATGTTATTTAATTCTGCAATAGCTGCAGTTTCTAATGGGGTGTTACATATTGAGAAATCAACAGAAAAAAAATAGCCATATTCTGGTGAAGGATATAACTACGAAGTATGTGTAATAATTAATTCCTCAAGAGTAAACATTTGTTCATCAGAGTAAGCAATTATTTCTGTGACCATCAATCCCAAGCTTTTATGCCTTAAAGTCTTCCTAGCCCAACAGTTGCCAATTTGTAAGGTGCACCTTAAAATTCCCTTAATTCACATCATGAATAGCTTATCACTGTTGTGAAAAAATACTACAGTTGTGCTAATATGATGCACTTCCTATTGTGGAATGTACACTACACTAAACTTTGCTGCAACATTTTTCTGATTTCAAGAAATCAGAACACATGCAAATATTATTATCTTTTTTATCTATCATAAATATTCAGGAGAATGAGATCAGAATGGTTCAAAGCCCACCCAGTCAGGAAGATTCCTTAGATTCTTATCTCCAATAAATTTCTCAGGAAAAGACAGACTCAAGTGGCAGTGAGGTTGAAGAGGTAGGTCATGAGCCTTGAGCACAAACCAGCTCAAAGTTAGTGGCCAGGCCCAGAGTTCAAACCTGAGGACAAACCAAAAATTAAAAACCAACTCCAACCCTAGCATTTTTCTCATTGTATACAGAGGCATGTAATTAAGGAAATTTCTTTCTCTATTATGAGTAGATAGAAGACCTAAGACCTCACACAATTACTCTCTTCATACCATGTTACACCAAAGCCTCAAAAAATTGCTTGTTCTAAATTTATAAATTAATATCATCCATTTGTTGGCAACTCTGTTTAGATTATTCACACTATCAATTTATACATGAACTGTTGGAATTATGAATTAACTAAGTTCTAATTATACCTCGCTTCAAAGAATATTTTAGGCAAATAAAATGCCTGATTCATGTGTGAATTTGTCAATTAAAACCTCTACTTAAAAAGAATTTTGTAGTATCCTATAGAATATGAAATTACAAACAAACCAAAATATTTATTTTAAATCTAAATTCTAACTTAGCAAGGTCTATAAAGTCCTACATTAGATGAACTTTGTAGTTTTCTAGGCTTCAAATTTTGTAATCTTTTATTATTTCTTTGAAATCCAACAGAATGATGCTTACTTTTTCAAATTTTTGATTGGGAATCATGAGCCATTTTCCATCCAGGAATCTTGTATAATGAAGAGAGCATTTAAAACACAACTGAGGATTATATATGAGTTGCATTTCAATAAGAAACTTGCCTTCTCAAAACATAATGACAAAATTAGCCCAAACTTCCAACTGTGTATTCCTTTCTTGTTGTTTGGCTTGTTTCATTGAGACAAAATTATACAACCTGGCCCAGAGAAGGTATCACTATGTAATCCCAATCTCTAATCTCCTGTCTTAGTCTGAGTGCTAGAATTCCAGGCTTGTATCAAATTGCAGTGCCATAGTTTGGTGGTTTATTTAATATAGGTACAGACTAGCAATTCTGAACTTCTCCTATGATCTTATCCATTAGACTGACTGCTCAAACTTTTTATGTACTATTTTCAAAGATGTTCTATCATTTGACAGAGGATATGATCATTTTCAGATGCACTTGCAGGGGTCTCTAATTCATTCTTCCATGGATCCAATCCCTTTAATAATGATTAATTGAGATTCAGCACTGCGGTCTCTGGGTCCCAACCCAGGCTACTTATAAAAGCATGCATTTTGTGTTTCTAACGCATTTATAAGATTATCTCTTTGTTGCTTTGTATGTCCCTCCCCCACAATATAACCCCTGCTTTCACTATATTTGATGTCAGTATAACTTGTGGAGGAGATGGGGAAAAACCAGTTGTTTAAGGATACAGGTGGACCTGTTGCAACAATGAGAAGTACAAGTTGTCATGTCCAAAACGAGCGGGGGGGGGGCGGGGAGGGGAGGAGAAGGATTGGGATTGGGGGGGAGGGGGGAGGCTGGGAAGGGATGCGAAGGGTAAACCAAAGGAGGAGGCTGCAATGCTTGGTAAGAAATGTACGCATTATCCTGCCCATGTAATTGTAACCCCTCTGTACAGTATGTTCACAAATAAAATAAAATTAAATTAAAAAAAAATGATTAATTGACTTTCTTATTATCTCTGGTTCCTATGTATGTAATATTCTCAAACTTCTTTGAAGAAATTTCACTTGAGGACTTTCTAATATTAAAAATTATCATTTGATCTAGTCTTACTCAGGATATATTTTCAATTGTTTTCTAACATTTCTCCACATTCTGAGAGTTGTTTCATTTGTGCAGGTGGGTTTGTACATGTATGTGCCTCTGTGTGTATATGTATGTTTGTATGTGTGTATGCAAAAGCCTCAGCAACCTTATTCAGAAATCTTGCTCATGACTAGTATTCCATCACTTGAGCTCATGCCTATAATTCTAGCTACTCAGGTGGCTGAGATCTGAGGGTTGCGGTTCAAATCCATTATGAGTAGGAAAGAAATGTTCTGAGGCACTTATCTCCAATTAACCACCAGAAAACTGGAAGTGGCACTGTGGCCCAAGAAGTAGAACACTTGCCTTGAGCTGAATAGTGGAGAGATATTGACCAGGCCGAGTTCAAACTCTGCCACAACCATCAAAAAAAAAAAAAAAAGATAAAAGATAAAAGAAAGAAAAAGATCTTGGCCACCAGTTCTTTGCTAGTATGATTCCCACTTTCTCACCATGGACTTTTTTCCTGTTAAGTCCATGCTCTTATATCTAACTTGCTTTGGAACCAGAATTATTCTTCCATTGTACATTTTACAAATTTGCGTGATAAGGAAACATGATTTAGAGATAGAATTTGAAAGACAGTGGCCACATCATTCATGTTCCTCTTAGTATTAATTATTTCTCTATGTCACTCCCATAGATCTACATAATGGCCTTGGCTTTATTGCTTCAATGTTGTCTTATTTGCAGAATCTTCTATAGTATATTAAACCATTATACTTAAACACAGAACTTTTCTTTCTCTTATTATTCCTATTGTTTCTTCTACTGTTAACTTGTGTACACTTGGAAAATAATGCAAAACACACACACACACAAATAAACTTTTCTGAGAATCTTCTCCCTGTTAAATTTAATTTAAGAGCACTTATGAAATTTGAACTTAATGTACTCCTAGGTAAAGGTTTCTTTTTTTATAGTAAAAATAGTGTACAGAGGGCTTAGAGTTACATAAGTAAGGTAATGAGTACACTTCCTATTGTTACATCCTCTTTTGTTTTTCCTGTGGTATCTGTTCCCTCCCCATCTACTCAATTCCCTCTCTACTCCCCACGTTGTACAGTTCGTTTTCTACATAGTGTCTTGTTCATATCATTGTTAAAATAGGTCATCTTGAATCTTTGTTTCAGAGTTTTGTTGTTTCCCTTCCCTCCCCACACTAGAAAAATGTACATGCAAGATGCAAGGCACCAACATCATAACCAGTTCAAACAGGAGTTATATCAAGGGAGAAGAACATGGAGGAGAAATGAAAAAATCACATAGTACATTTGAGATACATTGAAAACAATTGCAATAAAGAAAAAAAACAAGTTGTGTCCCTATCTTGGGGTTCATTTGACTTAACATTATCTTATATGGCCATATGTACATGAATAATGTTTTTATAAGCCATTTAAATTTTATATTTTGTATTTACTAAGTTGTCTCTGAAAGGCTCCTTACCTCATGTCCAAAGATGTCTTTGTGTTAGTTCAATGAAGCCTGAAAACATTCATTTTACCTGGAGCAGTGCCATAGATTGTTACTGGAAGTAAGTAGAAGGAAGTGTTACTGCAGGTGGAAACTGATCCCAAAGGAGAAATTGAATACAGAGAAATGACAAAGTGAAAGTTAATTTGTGTGTTCCTTTTTGCTATACAAGAAAAGAATCCATTGTCCAAATTCAGAAACATTGAAGTTATACATTGTATTCTCTCAGACCACACGGGAATAAAATTAGAATTCAACAACAAAAGTCAGCAAAGAAATTCCTTTATCACATGGAGGTTGAAGAATACACTGCTGAATCATGAGTGGGTCATGGATGAGATTAGAAACGAAATTCAAATATTCATGATATTCAACAAAAATTAACACACAAATTATCAGCTCCTCTGGGACACAGCAAAGTCAATACTCAGAGACAAGTTTATAGCTCTGATTTCCTACATCAACAAATTGGAGAGATCTGAAACCAACAATTTAATTAGACATCTGAGCTTCCTTGAAAAAGAGCAGCAAGATAAACCTCAAAAGAGTAGATGGAAAGAAATAATTAAAATTAAATCAGAATTAAATGAATTAGAATCCAAAAAAAACATAGAAAGAATTACAAAACAAAAAGTTGGTTCTTTGAAAAAATTAACAAAATTGACAGACCCTTAGCAAATCTTAAAGAAAAAGAAGAGAACACACCCAAATAAATAAACACAGAGATGAGAATGGAAACATCACCACAGAAACAACCAAGATTCAGAACATTATAAGGGAATACTTCTCACAACTTTATGCTAATAAGTTTGAGAACTGGGCAGAAATGGACCTTTTCCTAGCAAATACTGACATGCCAAAACTAAACCAATATAAGTTAAAGCTTCTTAAGGGGCCCATATCAAGCATTGAAATAGAAACAGCAATAAGAGACCTCCCATCTAAGAAAAGCCCAGGACCAGATGGTTTTACAGCAGAATTCTACAAGGCCTTCCAAGCAGAGCTCACACCAATACTCCTCTAAATCATCAATGAAATAACAGAAAGTTCACAACCGAACTCATTCTTTGAAGCCATCATAAACCTCATCCCAAAACCAGGCAGGGACTCATCAATGAAAGAGAACTCAAAATCAATGGCTTTTCTGTATGCCAACAATGAGAAAGGTTTGGCTCAAATTAGGAAAGCAACTCCATTCGGTATAGCCCCACAAAAAATTAGGAATTAACTTAACCAAAGAAGTGAAGGACCTCTATGTTGAAGACTTAAAAATATGAAAAAGGAAATCAAAACAGAAATTAGAAAGTGGAAAAACCTCCCATGCTCCACGATTGGAAGGATCAATATGGTAAAAATGGCAATACTTCCCAAGGCTATCTACAAATTCAATGCCATACCTATCAATATTCGAACCTCATTCTTCAAGGATATAGAAAAGGCAATCCAAAAATTCATATGGAATAATAAAAACCCTGAATAGTTGAAACGACCCTTATCAGAAAGAACAGTGCTGGAGGAATATGAAAACCGAATTTGAATTCAACTACAAAGCCATAGTAATCAAAAGAGTTTGGGACTGGCACGAGAACAGACCTCAGGACCAATGGTATAGAATTGAAAACCCAGAAATGAACCTACAGATCTATAGTCATCTAATCTTCGATAAGGGAACTAAAAATATAGAATAGAAGAAAGACACCCTCTTCAGTAAATGGTGCCGTCAAAATTGGTTAAATACTTGTAGAAAACTTAAGCTAGATCCTTATATATCACCCTGTACTAGAATCAACTGCAAATGGGTCAAAGACCTCGGAATGAAAGCATACACCTTGAAAACTTTAAGTGATGGAATAGGAGAAACACTAGATCTCTTTGGCACAGGCCGAAATTTTCTTAATAGACACCCAGAAACACAGCAAATCAAAGAATGGTTGGACAAATGGGATTGCATGAAATTGCAGAGCTTCTGCATGGCAAAGGACATAGCTAGAAAGATCAGTTGAAATCCCACAGATTGGGAGAAGATCTTCATTAGCCATAGAATGGACAAGGGTCTCATATCTAAAATATACCTGGAACTCAAAAAATTAAATCCCCCCAAACAAAACTTCAAAGAAACAACTGCCCAATAAATAAGTGGGATAAAGACTTAAAGAGAAACTTCTCTGAAGAAGAAAGAAGGATTGCCAAAAGACATATGAAGAAATGCTCAACCTCCCTAGACATTAAAGAAATGCAAATCAAAACAATATTGAGATATCACCTCACCCCAGTTAGAATGGCTATAATCAAGAACTCTAATAACAATAGAGGCTGGAGGGGATGTGGACAGAGAAAACCTTACTGTATTGTTGGTGGGAGTGTAAACTTGTTCAACCACTTTGGAAAGCAGTATGGAGGTTCCTCAAAAGACTCCACATAGAGCTCCCCTAAGACCCAGCAATCCCAATTTTGGGCATTTACCCAAATGTTTACAAACAAGGCAACACTAGATGTACCAGCACGACTATGTTTATTGCAGTCTTATTTACCATAGCTAAGGTATGGAACGAACCCCGATGCCCCTCAGTAGATGAATGGATGAAGAAAATGTGATATATATACACAATGTAATCCTATGCCTCCATCAGAAATAATGACATTGCCCCATTTGTTAGGAATTGGAAAGACTTGGAAAGAATTATATTAAATGAAGTAAGCCACGCCCAAAGAAACATAGGTCCCACGGTTTTCCTTGTTTGCAATAATTAGTATATGTCTGAGTCAAACAGAATAGGTCAGATAATTTGATGTTATGGAAATGAACCCTGAGTTATGTATTCGAATGTTATTTTTCTTTCATGTGATTGTTTCTAACACGTTTATAAGATGATTTCCTTATTGCTTTGTATGTCCCTTCCCATGGCATAACAATAACCCCTGCTTTCACTGTATTTGATATAGCTATAATTTCTGGAGGGGAAGGGAAAAAAAACAAATCATTTAAATAGGGATACAGGTGGACCCATTGCAAAAATGAGATATACAATTCGTTATGTAGAAAACGAACTTTACAAATTTTTTGGTGAGGGGAGGAGGATTGGATGGGGGGGGGAGAGGTGAGAATGGGAAGGGATGGGAAGGGGAAACGAAGGAGTAGGCTACATTGCTTGATAAAAAATGTACTCATTATCTTGCCCATGTAATTGTAACCCCTCTGTACAGCATTTTCACTATTATGTATATATATATATATATATATATATATATATATATATATATATATATTCATTGTTAGAAAAAAAAAGAATCCAAGGCTTGAAGGAAACTCTGTCCCTGACTTTTTTCGAGTGTGTTCTTTATTCATATAAAAATTATCTGGAAGCCGGGCGCTGGTGGCTCACGCCTGTAATCCTAGCTACTCAGGAGGCTGAGATCTGAGGATCGCGGTTCAAAGCCACCTCGGGCAGGAAAGACCGTGAGACTCTTATCTCCAATAAACCACCAGAAAACCGGAAGTAGCGCTGTAGCTCAAGTGGTATAGCGCTCTCCTGAGCTGAAGAGCTGAGGGACAGAGCCCAGGCCCAGAGTTCAAGCCCCACGACCGACAAAAAAAAAAAAAAAAATTGTCTGGAAACTTCTTCTTGAAAGTATTACAAAAGGAAACAATATGCCATTTGAAGGCCAGCATAGAATAAAAGGAAATAACGTTATTTTAAAGTGTTCTATTACAAGGAAACAAAGACTTGGAGGTTTTAAATTGTCTTATGCATGGATATTTCACTACTGAGATGATTCTGTTGTTGCAGAAGTCATTTATTAATTCCTTTAGTCTTGTCCTAAATTCTCCAGCGCAATTAGTATTCCAGAAAGGCCGGATCCACTAAGTATGATCAGCAAATGGAGCCTGTTATCAAACCAGTGCTTTCAGGATGGTCCCTAAGAAATATGTGCGTTTTTTTTTTTTTGCTTGTGGGTTTGTGTAGTTTGTTCTTGTTCTGGAGCTTGAACTCAGAGGCTGACCTATGTCCCTGAACAAATGTCTTCCCTGGCCTACTTCCCCCAAAGCTAGTGCTCTACTGCTTTAGCAAAAACCATTTCTGGCGTTTTTGGTGTTTAGTTACAGATAATGTGACAGACTTTCCTGTCTGGGTTGGCTTTGAACTGAGAAAGTAAAAAAGCCATGTGACATCAACTGTATCAATATTTCTGTTTTGAACCAAGGAATACTAGACGAAGTTTATTATAAAGCTAATATTTGACAATTTTTTAAAGAAAAGAATATGTCTAACAAAGAATCCATAACTTAAATAACTCCACAAATGTAGGTGCACTGAATCATTTTGGAAGCATTTTTTCAACTGCTTGGGAAGATAACTATTGACTTCATAGATCCTTTTGGGGAAACTTAGTGATATTTCCCTGTTGTCACTGGCTTTGTACACATGTATGCTGTACATACTTCAAAGGGTCTTACATAAAGGAAGTCTTGAAATTCTCAACAACATTTAAGTAAGATGCTCCCTTTATTTCTTTTCACATTTGGGGATCACTAAGTACCAAAGTTATGTACAAGGCTAGGGTTAGAATATAGACATGAAATCTGTCTCCTAATATTATAAAGATAATTTATGTCATTTTGAATTACAGTTTCTAAAGTAATAAAAAATAAGGTAAAACAGTAACAGAAACATAATTTTCTATCTTTCCTAACTCTCCAACAGAAATTAGAGAATCCAGTAAAGTTACAGCGATCCCAAGATGGTATAGGATTTCATAGGATCACTAGATGGTGAAAAAGAAGATAAAAAAATGGTTCCTCTGGAACAATGGGAAACAAAATCTGTACCTACAGATTGTGATAAAGCTGGAAAATAGTTTCCACTATGCTATGTGTTTGATATTTTAGGTTTGTTTACACAGCAACTTTCCTCTCTCAGGAAATTACTCTATTCCTACTTAAGGTTTTGCAGCTTATAACACATCAACAAATAATGCTTCTAAATATAAACAAGCATGATACTAAAAGTAACCAAGGCTACTTCCGTTGCCATAGGTGATAAATAACAATGCTGTTGGGGAATAGTCAAACAATTTTGAACTTTTTCATACCTTTCCTCTTCTCCAAAATGAGAAGTCCTAGTCATTATATGTAAAACATTAATAAAGGATTTTTATATTTTTTTATTTTTCACACTTAAGCAAATACACTTTTCTTCCTTACAAGCCTGATTTTGAAAGAGTCACTCACAATTATTTTATAGACAAAAGTTTACTGCTTTGGCTTAGGTGTTTTCCTGCCTTTGGGTGTTGCTCTCTATTATTTTGGCAACTATATAAAAAACAAGAAAAATCCATTATGCTTTTGTTGAATTTTTCAAAGTCAAGCTGTCTTCAAACACAGTTTTCTATTCCCTTCTTCACTGCTAATTAAAGTTTAATTATTGCACTTTAAATAACAAAAACATAGTTTAATGTATATTCTCATTGAAACCAATGAAAACAGGCGTGTCTGCCATTGCTTTTTAAATTGTTTCCAAGTATTTTCCTTGGCTATTTTCATTATTGCCTTTGTTCCAGTCTTCCAATCAGGAATACAGTGTTACACAAAAAGATCTTCCTAAGATATAGGATGTTAGGCAGAAAAAAAATAGATATATAATTAAAGATTTTCATCTCTTAAGAGACTGAAAAGCTCAGAAGACATTTTGCTATTACTGGCATGGTTCTTAAGCTAAATGAAATGTATGTAAATGTGACAGTTATTTCAAACAATAATTATGGCTTATACTTTTCTGCTCCAATGAGATGAGTAACTTTACTGTCAATGAAATCTCTGAAAAGATTGGAGGGCATATTGATTTTAGGGTAGGAAGGTTAATGTTAGAAAGCCAAGGGAGATTCCTAAAACAGCACTGCCTATCACTTATCAGTTAATTATACTTATGGCATATAAATACATGAATATGAATTGATTGAAAAATGTGTGACTTACACAATTGATTCAATGGTTACCAAAACCAGAAAACACTTCTCATTTATTATTATATCTATTATATCTAGTGAGGATTCAAAAATTTTTAGAATTATATTTTAACATTTATGCCAAAATATTTGTTTATTTTTAACAGTTTATTTTTAAATTTTGTCGGTCGTGGGGCTTGAAATCTGGGCCTGGACGTTGTCTCTCAGCTCTTGACCTCAATGCTAGTGCTCTACCACTTGAGCCACTGCCAGTTTTCTGGTGACTCATTGAAGATAATCTCAAAGAGCCGGCGCCAGTGGCTCACGGCTGTAATCCTAGCTACTATGGAGGCTGAGATCTGAGGATTGCAGTTCAAAGCCAGCTGGGGCAGGAAATTCTGTGTGACTCTTGTCTCCAATAAAACCACCAGAAAACCAGAAGTGGTCGTGTGGCTCAAGTGGTAGAATGCTCACCTTGAGCTGTAGAGTGTAGGGACAGTGCCCAGGCCCAGAGTTCAAGCCCGACGATAAACCAAAATTTAAAAAAGAAAGTTTCACGGACTATACTCCCTAGGCTGGCTTTGAACCATCATTCTCAGCCATCAGACTCCTTAGTAACTAGGATAACAAGCATGAACCACTGGCACCTAGCTACATAATTATTTTTTACACATTTATGAAGTATGGAGTGGTAATCCCATTCATTTATAGGTTGTGTAATGATCAAGCTATATCATATCCATTAGTTTCTGTATATAACATTTCTTTTTAGTGAGACTGCTCGAAAAGTTATCTTTTGGCTGTGATGAAATATCTATTCTTAACTATAATCACTTTGGTCCTTATGGTATACAATTAATATATTTACTTTTAGGATTAGAAGTCTGCTAATTAAACTCATAGAAAACATGAATTGTATGGTGAGAGAAGTTCATGGTTCCATTACTTGTTTTAGGAAAACAATTATGCCTTTTGTTTTCAATTATATTTCTGTGGGAATGTGAACTATTCATTGATTTAACTGTTAAAGTTGATAACTGTTACATTATATCAAGTTGATTTCAACTTCTATTTGAAAATTGCACATTTAACACAAATATGCTTGCACTTTCTTCTACCACATAACTAAAATAACAGTAAAGCAAAGCTTGGTGTTAGTGGGTCATGTGTAGAATCCTAGAAACTCAGGAGGCTAAAACCTGAAGAAATTTGGTTCAATGTCAGTCTAAACAGACAAAAATGTGAAAATTTATCTCCAATTGTCCAGCAAGAAGAAGAAGATGAGGGTATGACTCAAAGGATAGAGTGTGTTCAGCCATGAGCAAAAAGTACAAGGAAGACAATTAAACATAGAGTTCAAGCCCTAAAAATGGCATAGACACACAAGACAACAATAAAAAGTACTATGAACATCAATTATGAAGACAAAATAGTAGAAAAGATCATGAGAAATATTGCATAAAGAGCTGGAAGACAGAAATCATTTGACAGAATTTTGATTCAGGAGAGGGAAAAATCACAGTCTCATTGGTACAATCACATTGTACTCATTTTTGTTGAAACCTCGATACTGGGTAACACGTGAAACAGTAGATTGGATTACCTGACATAACAGACATTGCCTGTGACTGACTATGCACCATCCCACTCTGCAAAAATCTAAAATTGTGCTTGCTAATTTAAATAAAACCTCTTATTAGATACTGTTTGGTCCACACAGACTGGGGTCCTTATTTTGAGGCTTCAGACTTATGTGAGGCTTTTGTTAATAACCAGTCCTGTTGTACCCACTTTCCTTTGTGCACCTATACCTTACAAAGCTGACACCAAGCCAAGGCTTTGAACTAGACACCACGGCGTTAATCTCTCCCTTTCTCCAGCTACAACTCTTTTCACATGCTATCCCTGTCTTAGTATTAGTTGTTTTCTTACTAATCCCCACCAGGAAACTCTTATATTCATCTAAACTCACTATAAATATCCTAGTTCAAAATGGGATTAAAGGTTTACCATTGGCTGAGGCTCTCATGTGTAGGTTTGCTCGCTAATAAATCTGTGCTACAATATCTCTCTTTTGTTCATGTCTTTTGAGTCTGACAAATGAATGATTCCGTTAGATGTAATCCCATTTATCCAACCTTACTTTGGAAGTTTTGACCTGTCCCAAGGAGCCCTCGTGTTTCCTCGAACTCTTCCTGTAAAATTCTAAGGTATCTGGAATTACATTAGGGTCTTCAATCTATTTGGAATCGATTATGGTGCAGGAGTATATATAAGGATCTAACTTCAGGTTTCTGTGTACACACAATTCCATCAGCGCAAGTTTTTGAAGAATTTGTCTTTCTTCCATCCTGTGTTTCTGGCTCCCTTATCAAAGATTATGTGCCTATAGGAGTGGATTCATTTCTGAGTCTTAAATTCTGTTCTATTGATGGAAATCTGTGCTTCTATTGGAAAGAATGGCATTATCACATTCCTGAGGAAATTGACTTCTCTGTAAACTGAAAAGCAAAATTCTAAGTTTATAAGATAAAATTGAGGAAAATTTTGAGCACATAATCTATAATATATAGAGAAAAATATGGGAGAGAAAAGATAAGATGAAAAGTAGAGTAGCTATCAATTGAAGAACTCGTAAACAATTACCAAAACTATACAAGAGAGCTGGGGTAAAGCTCATTTGTAGGACTAGACTAATATATACAAAGACATAGGTTCAATCTCCAAGAAGACCTAATAATAAGTTAATAAATAGTAATAATAAAATAATTACTTGAAATAAATGCTTTCATATTAGAGAGGCCTAAATCCTAAAACAGTAAACAAAATACCCTCAATTCTTATATCCAATGACATGAAACTACAAGAATGAAGAGGAAATAGTTTTCCATTTCTCTCCTTTCTTTTCCTTTCCTGATTTCTTCTTTTCTTCTTTCCTTTGGCACTACTGGTGCTTGAAGTTGCTAAGGCTCTGACCACTTTAGATTATTTTTCAGATGAGGTATTCCTTTTTGGCCAAGCCTCCCTTGAGCAATAATCTCTTACCTATGGCTTCCACAAATGAGAGATAACAGGGAAATTACCCTATATCTTGCTTTCATTTTGTACTTTCTCACGACTTTTTTTGGTCAGAACTGGCCCAGGATATCAGTCTTCTAAATCTCTGCCTTCTAATTAGCATGGCGTAATTCAATTAAAACTTGGACCCATACTATTTTTCATTGTAAACATTCAATATTGACTTCTGTTTTCTAGATATCATTAAATTCAATTGAGGTTAGTATGGATATTTATGATGTTATAAGAAGAACATAGAGAAATCCCTTGAATAGGTATTTTCAGTTTCTTTAAATATTTATAGTATGAGAATAAAAGTAGGACATTAATATTTCACAAGTATTATGCAGACTATATTTGTTTTAGTGATTTGGTGCACACATTAAGTTCAATATAATTTTATCAACTCTATATGAATACTTACAGACACGTTTCTTTACCAAAAATAAGTCTGTCTCATGCTTCCCTTTTATAATTAAACCCACTACTTCTCTTGGTCCCATCCCAAACCTGTTTCATCCTGGAAACCAAAACATTTCTTTTTTCTGCGACTTCTAGATTATGCAATAAATAAGCTTTTAGGATTGCCCTCAAATCTATGGTAGATTATTCCCTGTTGTTTTATGCCTTAATATTGTATTGTAGTCACTCAATTACCCTTTTGGTTCTGTTATTAGAGAATGTAGCACAATTCGTTTTCCATTCACCTGAAGAAAGCTTGAATTGATTTCCATTTCTTTAACTAGAGGAAATAATGCTGCTATAATCCTCTGTGTTTTGACCTTTGAGTGAATGTTAGTTTATTTTTATGAGACAAAGCCTGAAGAGCTCAATTCCTGTGCTATACTCTAGATGGTTGCATATTTCATATTCTAGGAACCTGTCAAAATGTTTTCAGAAGTGGCTTTCCCATTTGAGATTCCTGCCAGCATCCAGTTTCTTTGTTTCTTGATAGCATTTAGTATGGGCAATATTGTATTATGTGCAGTAATTCTCATACATGTTTTATGATACCATTTTTGTTTTAATGTGCATTTATTTGATGACTAATGATACTTTTCTTGGGCTTATTTTTCACAAGATATATTTATCTAGTTTCTAATTGATGTTCTTTTTAACATTAGTTTTTGATAGTTCTATGTAGAGTATAATTTGAGGCATTCTTCAGGTACAGGATTTGTAAATATTTTATTCTTGACTATGGGTACACTTCATCAACATTATCTTCATCATCATTATCATCATCATTATTATCATATGTTGGTCTTCATCCATCCTACAAAAGACAGCCGGGGTCTGAGGAAATGTAAGTGCGGCAGCTCGCCTGTTACCCAGTCTCCCTCAGCCCAGGAAACAATCAGACCCATCAGGGAGTCAAATCAAGCAGGAAGAAACTCGTTTATTAACACAGAGCAGCCCTTTTAAAGCAAAAAAGAGCAGGTGGCATGGCAAGGGAGGAGGAGGAACCAATCTCTGTCAAGGTCACACCCTATCATGAACCTAAGCTTCCACAGGCTGGTTATGCACTGAACGAAAGCAAATTGGGCTCTGCCCACTCAACTCCCTCTCAGCACCATCTTTGCCGCCCATGTGCCCTACAATCATCATCATCATCATCATCATCATCAATCATATCATCATCATCACTATTAGTAGTATTATTATTAGCTTTATACGTGTATGTATGGTCCTGGGACATGAACATAGGGTACCTGAGATTAGTTTCAATTTGTTAACAATTTACCATTTCAGTCATGCCTCATTTCTGGCTTTTTTGCTGATTAAACAGAGATAAGATTTTCAGGGATTTTATTTTGTGGGCTGCCGTCAAACAGCAATTCTCACATCACAGCCTACCAAGTAGTTAGCTTCAGATACATGAGTCCCCTGCTCCCAACTTCTATTCACTACGTGCATATGAGCTTTCACAGACTAAATTATTTTATACATTTTTGAGTTCTACTATATCGAGTTTTCCTTTCCTACAATTTTAATGCCAAATTTATGTATGTTTCATCTCCAAAATTGTCAAGGCATCTTCCTTTGTTATACATTTACATCACTCTTTTTGTTTTATATGCCACCGTCAAATCCTGCTTGAAGTTAATATTTGAATAAATTGTTATTTTAAGTCAATGTTCACTTTTTAATTCTCGCCAATATTGTCTAACCTATCACCACTTATTAAAGAGAATGTCAGTCCACAATTGTTTGGTTTTACACTCTTATTACATATTCTTTGATAACAATTAAGTGGCTCTAATCTGGTGTCCTACAGACACATTGAGCTGTATTATCTTTCCTCTACAAATATAACAATTTTACACTAATATAGCTTTAATATTAGACAGAGAAATATATTCCAGTTTATTTTCCTTTGTCAATGAGTCAAAGAGTGATGGTCAGGTGTTTTTAGAAATTTTCATAAACATAAATAAAACTGTGAAGCTGGGCACTGTTAGCTCACGCTTATTATACTAGCTGGATAGGAGGCTGAGATCTGAGAATTGTGGTTCAAGGCAGCTGCAACATGAATGTCTGTGAGTCCCTTATCCCCAATTAACCACCAGAAAACCAGAAGTGGCACAGTTCCTCAAAGAGTAGAGCACTCACTTTGAGCTGAAGAGCTGAGGAACAGTGCCCAGGACCAGATTTCAAGCCCCCTGTATGACCCAAAAAAGTGTGGTGGGGACAATTAATACCTTTGCTCAATTGTATCCTCCAATCCATAAAAAGTATATATTTCCATTTACTTAGATTTTTGCTGTTATATTCAGCATTGCATAATTTTCAATAAAGGTGAGTCAACAACACTTTAATACATTTTGACGATATGTGGAGATGGAACAAAAAATTCACAGAAAACAGACTAAATATCAGGGGCAATGGGAATGGAGAAAGATAAAAATGAGTTAATCAAGCCCTTGATCAATATGTGAGTGTGTAAAATATTTCAATAACATTTCTTTGTACAATTAATATACACCAATTAATAAATATCTTCCAAAGGCATTGGTATTCAAGTATGTCATAAAGGATAAATAGAGATTTTTGTGGTGAAATAAAAGATAGAAGATACATACTTATATTAATAGTTATAGTAATAATAAACTAAGAAATTTGGTCAACATTCTGAGGTCTCATGGCTCATTAGAATACTAGGCCCTTGGTATCTAACATAAGACTAAAATGTTAGACTTGAGCCTATCTTTAAGATTGCTTAATGCTCTTGCCTTTTGAGTAAGTATTCTCTTTATTGTTGTTGTAGTTGCTGGTGGTGGTCGTGGGCCTTGAACTCTGGGCCTGGGCGCTGTCCCTCATCTATTCAGCTCAAAGCTAGAGCTCTACCACTTAAGCCACTTCTGTATTTCTGGTGGTTTATTGGAGATAAGAGTCTGATGGACTTTTTCTGCCCAGGCTGGCTTTGAACCATGATCCTCATTTCAGCTTCCTGAGGAGCTACAATTATAAAATGAGCCACCAGCACTGGGCTGGAAACAGTATTCTTAGTACAAAGAAAAAATACAAGTGATTTGGAACCAATATATAGAAGGCTGCCTTTTCGGCTTCAGAAGAGAGCTGGCTGGTATCTTTTTGTTTTTTTTTTTTTTTTTGGTCGTGAGGCCTGAACTCTGGGCCTGGGCACTGTCCCTTGGCTCTTCAGCTCAAGGCTAGCACTCTACCACTAGAGTCACAACTCCACTTCCGGCTTTTTCTGCTTATGTGGTGCTGAGGAATCGAACCCAGGTCCTCATGCATGCAAGGCAAGCACTCTACCACTGAGCCACCTTCCCAGCCCCTCTGGCTGGTATCTTATGAGTAGATAGATTTAGGAAAAATTGAACATATAAGTCCACATGGAAGGCTACAAAAAATTTTAGTGAAGTTCCAAAAATGATAAGGACATGAATTGCAATAACTAGCTTGGTAATAAGGGGCATGTTTGGAAGTTCGGTCTCTATTGTTACTTTTGTAAATGTACAATGTCATTTTATTCATTTTTGTTGTTGTTTCCTTAGTATGTTCTTTCTCCTATGGAATATCCCCTGTTGTCACTGTACTCGATTTTGATACCCTGCATCTTGTATATACATGTCTAATCTGGGGAAGGTAAAGGGAATTACAAAACGCTGAAACTGGTTCATGTTAGGGAACAAGATAACTTCAGAGTTAGAATCAGGAAATTTTTGGGAATTATGGCAAACTGTACTCATTTCCAGAGTGCAAACTGGAGTATTCTTTAGAATGATTAAAAACTAGAGTCTTTTTCTTAAACATTAGAATTGGACTATAATTAGGGTCAAAGTTAGGTCTCAGTTCCAGCTGGGATTAGTGTTAGCATTAAGGAAAACTTCATTTTCAACATAGTGTCTTGTGAGTATCATTTTGGAAATGGTTCATCCTATGTTGAACCTAAATTTTCTATTTCTCTAATCCTAATTCTAATTCTTTCTGGGATCCTAACCCTAACCATAAAACCATAATAGTAATGATAGCTCAATTCAAAAGTTAAAAAAGTATTCAATTTTTATTCATCCTATTAATCCACTTTACATCTTGAGTTAAGCTGCAGTTTAGCTTAACTTTTCCAAATTAGTTTATATGCGCATATATAAAGATCTAACTTTATGTGAAAAACAAGATCTTTGGAGGTACCAGTAATGAAAAGGAAATAGAGGGAGTATAATCAAATACTTTAAATATATTATGGAATTGCCACGTCTGACAATTAATATCCATTAACAAAATAACTAAAAATTAATAAAAATACACTGCCTTCTAGTGTTCTTTAAGAGAGCCATGACATGTCTTGTGAAATACTTACGTTAGATAAACTTTGTTCATGCATAATTTATATTATTATTGGCCAATTATTTAACTTAATGAATAAAAATATATCAAATAAGATTCCATGACAAAAAATATAAAACAGTTACTTAGTAATTGTTTGAGAAATAGTTATAGTCATGCGTTTTAGGAAACTGAATTTCTGTTTCCCTACAAAGGAATGAATTAGGTTTACTAATCTAATATTTGTAGTAAGTTTAGAGAACATAATTGGCATGAAAAACATCTAACAGTGCACCTTCTCTTGACTGAGTGATATTTTAAACATTGTCTTTTATTCAAATAGATACTTAGGTTTACATTTCAGAATAAATGCAATTTTATCTCCTTTCAGAATAAGTACTTGCCCTGCAATTAAATGTACTAGCATATTCAGATATTTAAAAGCTAAATTTTCTGTTTTATATGTAGCTCGACATATTCAGAATGACATGATTTTTTATTCATAAATATCTTACCTTAGATTTTTGCTTCACCAATATAAATTGTCTCATGAGGTTGTAGTGAAGGCTCCAGTAACCAGAGTGGTCAAAATCATTTCCTGAATTCTAAATTTTAAATCTAATAATTTTTAGGCTTTGATAGTATCATTTATTGTCTTTTCAGAGCAACTAAGCTAAAATAAATACTATTTTTAAACATTTCACTCACATTGTAAATAGTATTAACATAGGTTAAAAAGAGACTAATTATTTAAGATTCAACATATTTGGTGATCTTAGTGTGAAGAATGTAGAGAGTAGAGATTTTTATATTCAATAAATATTTTTGGTTAAATTAAATCATATATCTGGATTTCTAAATTGGAGGTTAATCACATGGAAACAGGAAAACAATAAAGGAGTAATTACTTTGGGAACATTTTTCTTCTTAAAACTATGAAGCAAAAATATCTCTAAGAATATATTTTTCAATAAAATGTTTCAACTCTTCGTAAAGTGCATTATACTTTAATATAAATTTTTTCTCAAAATAGAAATTCTGCAACTAATCTAATGTATGTTTTCATGCACAAAATTCTGTGACATCTAGTCTTGTTATGTGATTTTGTTTATATTTTTTAGTTGTGACATGATCCCTATTTACATTTATTACAAACATCTGTAATTAAACAAATCATCCTTGTACACACTAATTTATGTAAGGTAATATTCAAACAAAATTATCTTTTTTCCTGTCTCCAACCGGGAAGGATGATGTGCTGAAGTATATTAAATGAAAGTACTCTAACAAAGAGTTTTTATGGAATGAAAATTTGCAACATGTGGATGTTCTACTTGGCTGAACAGGAAAATTCTTGTTTCTACAGGGCTATCTTACCTTTTAAACCCACAAGGAAAGCCACAAAATTTGAAGTTCATATGAAGGAATTGCATTCCTAAATTATGTGGCAACCCTGCTCAAAAGTTTGATCTTATCACGAGTTTTTGTGCTTGCTGGCTGATCTATTTCCTTATCATACGTTCCATATTTTTAAGCATATTAGTAATTCAGCTGTGAGTACATTGCATGAGACTCTTGAATTCACAGCTATTGCTGTGTAATAATCAGAAGGGAGGAAAAAGATTATATTAATCTCCAATTCCTCCCTTTGACCTTCAATATACAAATTAATTGTCAAAACAATCATGTAAGATGTTAGTTAATTTTTCCCTTTCTAATTAGAGCTTAAGCAAGTGCTTTTAGCAGATAAAAGTGGATTGTATTACAGATACAAAGTCTTCTTCTATAGGCTCATGAATTGAAAACTTGTCTTCCTATATTGAAAGCACAATTAACATTTACAGTTTTCCAGTTATTTTGCTGACCTATCAGTTCTGATCATAAATCCTCTTATGAATTTTCATAGTATATTTGAATAAATCACACGATTTGCATGTACTTATCATCTTAAAGAAAGGCAGTCTACTTTTATATTTTTCATTGTATGTGACAAACCCTTATTTTTTGTTTCTCTATATGCTGAAAAAAATGTATACATGGAAACAAGATATTGACAGCAAATCTGAGTGTAATTTTCATTTTTCAAATTTCAAATATAATATAAACTTTGTTTTGACTCGTCATTTTTTAACAATGAGTGATATTCATGAACACTAATATTTTGGTGCTTTTAAGTAAATTGAGACTTGATGTGGTATGGTAGTTCTTGTGTCTAGTTGATTTAATCATTAGATTATTCATATATAAACATGTGCATTGCACTTTTTTATTTTTTTAATCTTTTTGTGGAGGGTTCCGGTCATGGGGCCTGAAATCTGGGCCTGGGCGCTGTCCCTCAGCTCCTCAGTTCAAGGCTAGCACTCTAGCACTTGAGCCATAGTGCCACTTCTGGCTTTTTTTTTTCTGCTTATGTGGTGCTGAGGAATTGATCCGAGGGCCTCATGCATGAAAGGCAAGCGCTCTACCACTGAGCCACCTTCCCAGCCTCTACTTTTGTATTTTTATATATAAAATAGTCCTCAAGGTTTCACTTTAAAGTATAATGGGGGAGGGCTGTCTTCATGTTAAAAACTTTATATATATTTCAATTAAAGTATTAGAATGGATTTATTGATTAAAACATAGAAAAGAGTAAATAGTCAGGTTTCTTGCTTGAGACTGCATAAATTTCATATGAATGCAGCTCAAGATGAGACTGAGAGATAAATTAATATTTATATCACTCTGAGATATACATCACAATATAGGAAATATAGGCATTTTAAGGAATTAGTCATTCAAAGCCCTTGATATATAATGGAGGAAGAATGGAATTGAAAATAGCAGAGGATAGCAAATCAATATGCAGAGATTATGATTTTCTAATACTAATATGAAAGAATTAAAGCTTTAGTCTTCTGAAAAAGAAAGTTTAGCGTGTAAATTCAATATAAGGCATCAGCTGTGATGAGTCTTATATCTTTCCTCCAAGATATCCAATAGTACTATACTCATCCTCTAAAAATAAATAAGTAATTATTTTAATAAGCTTTGCTTAATATTAATTTACTTGAAGAAAAAAGGTTAAAATGTCTGCTCTTTCGTTCAATGTAATAATATACATTTCATATTATTACTGTCTCTTCATACAAGCCTGAAATCACTATTTCAAAGTAACATAAACAGAAATACAGAAATAACTGGAAGTGAACAGACAAAATATTACCTCCTCTGGGACACAAGAACACAGGCAATACTCAGGAAAATTTATAGCTTTGAGTATATACATCAACAAATTAGAACAATCTTAAATCAGCACTAATAATTCACCACTAGGTCCTTGAAAAACAGGAATAAGCCAATTCAAAAACTGGTAGATAGAAATCATACACATTAGATTAAAGAAATAAATGAATTAGAGTCTCAGAAAAACATGCAATCATAATTGACTTCTAACTACTAGTAGTTCAGAAATTCGCCCAATAATGTAAATGTAGCTATTTTCAGAGATAGACTCAACCAGCTCAAACCAGTGAACAAAACATACTCATAAGATTCTAAGAAAATGTTTTGTTCGACTTTTTAAAATAAATTTACTCTGTTGTTAAGTTGATTTATAGATGGATTACAATTATATGAGTCAGGTAATGAGTACATTTCCTTTTATGAAATGTCTTCAGTTCCCTCATATTTTCCCATTCCCTACCTTCTTTCCCATTTCCTTTTCCACCCATGTGTTAAATAGTTCACTTTCATCAATATTCAAGGAACTCCACTGCTTCATTTTTTCACCCTTTCCCTAAAGCTCTGTGCCCACCCCCACCTTCCTGAAGATGTAGAATGAATATACCATGCATAAGGTAAAGAAGACAGAATCGTCACAAACTATAAATAACAACAACATACACTAAACAAAAAACGAAGTCTTCTGTTTCCATACCTCATAGTTTGTTTCAGGATGTTTATCATGTTAAATAAATGTAATTGTTTTTATAATAAAGTCAATTTAGGGATTAAGGTATGATAAACTTATAATTTTCTTTCTATTTAGTAATGCTTTTATTTTACATTAATATTGTAAGTAACACAATTCAAATCCTAGTGAAATTTGAAGGTTCAGATTTAAAGTTAAATATTCGAAAGGTCTAATATTTCCATTTTGGCAACCAAACTGAAAAACAGGCATGTTTTATCCTCAGGAATGTCATTATGTCATATGCAATTTTCATATGTAATTTTACCTACATTTTCTCTTATATGATAACATATTATCTGCTAATCAGAGAGATAGAAAAAGATTTTTAATTATGATATGAAAAATGCATTGACATGAATGAATGAAATCAGGGAGTAGATGGCCAGAGCGGGGTGGTTCTGTTAAATATTTTCACGATTTTGAATGATCTGGTGTTTTTGTATGTGTGGAATTATGAATGTATTTTGTCTGGACAAGAAAGTTTGATTAAAAGATCATTGTCTGATACCCAATATCTGGAATCTAACCTGAGTCAGAGTGGTAAGTACGTGTGTGTGTGTGTGTGTGTGTGTGTGTGTGTGTGTGTGTGTGTGTATGTGTGCATGTGTGTGGGTGTGGGTTTCTCTCTGTCTGGATTTAGAAGGAAGTATTTTATTTCCCTGAGGGTATATACTTAATTCTATTAGGTATACTCCATTAATGACAGCAGATAAAGTTAATTAACATTTTGTGCCATATATTTATGTTCCTATGATTGCATGAACAAACTAAAAATTATGTTTGGGGTATGAGTTTGTAAAAGGTCAGCTGAAAGTATAAACATTTGTAATCTTGAGAAAGATATCAATGGCAATCATTTCAGTGTAGATAAATTTTGACAACACTTGCAGTGATAGGTAATCCTATATCAAAATGCAATATTTAGTGATTTTCCATAGCTACACTATTCTATAAATTTGTAGGAAAACAAGTTAAATTATAGAATCATAAAAGTAATGTGATTATTTATTGCAAACAGTTTTACAGTTAAGTCCTGATTGTAAGCGCTAGGATCAACAGAAATAAAAACACAATATACTACATGGAGTTATATATTTTTAATGAAGCACATTTTAATATACTCTACATTGTTAGAAAGACTAGAACGTTGGGTGAGCTTTATAACCTACCATAATAGGTGATATTTTCCATTTATTAAGCAGAAAGGCTTACTCAGATTTACAAGACTGAATGTTTCAGTGTATGTTCAGCTGGTTTTATTGCTTTGCGGGCCAGTGCCAAGACAATGTCAAGGAGAGGAGTATGTCAAAGAGAAATGTTTTTTACCTAGAATGATTAAAAGATAAAAGAAGAAAGAAGATGAGAGTCTTTTTCCCATGGGTTTCACTCTGAAGAACTTAATCTCCAGAAGAACTATTCAGGTATGCTCCACAGTCTGGGAGGAATTGGAATGTCATTTTTCTTTAACACATAGGTCTTTCGGGGGCATTCTAAAATCAAATGGCAACATCTTCACCAATGATAATAACTTGACCAGGGGTGGAAGCCATTAGATATTTCTATAAATTCTAATCAGATCTCAGCAGACTAAATATTTTATGGAATTCCCATTAAAATATTTTCTTGCAGACTGACTGGGTCTTCATAATGTGTATCTGTGTGTTTCTATGTGTGTGTTTGAATAAACTAATAAAACAATGTGGCAGATAAAAGTATTAGTATGGTCTTTTGTTTTTCTTCTCATACTATGAAAGTCTTTCAAAATTCCCAATCAAATCCCATCCAAGATTCAAACATTAATGCTGTCCCAAAATTTCTTTATGTTAACCTAAGTACATCCATCTCATTTCAGATGGCCATGGTACAGGAAATTTTTAAGTCTTCCAATTTCGTTGTCACCAAGGAAACAACATAAAATATTGCTTTAAAAAAACCTAGAATGTAGAACATTTTAGCCAGAAAATTGAAGGAGTATACATTATAGGATTTAATTTAAATATTTAGTCACATAAATGGATACTCTTTATCCCCAACTCAGAGCCCTTTTAAACTACGTAATTGCACAACTCATCTATTACCATCTTCCATGAAGACAGTCCTTGCGGTAAACAAACCAGATGTGGTGAACAAATTAACATGTACACCATTGTTACATGCTGCTGTTCTAAAGCATGGATATGAAAGAGCATTTAATGTCTGTGAAGTGCTGGTTCTAAGGACTATGGAAAGTGATTACTTTGCACCATAAATAGAAAAATCCACAGATGTTTTAAGTTGTGTTTTGTTGTTGGCATTTGTGAGATATATTTTGGAAAGCACAATGAATGAAAGAATGCTATTTTGTAAAACTTTGCTGGCGGACACATTTACTGAAATGCTTCATATGAGAAGGCAAACAATAGGGTGGGTAGGATGTAGTATGCAGCTTTAAATACAGACAAGCAAAACAAAGAATGGGAATATTTTTTCTTAACAAATGCTTTCTGGTTATATTGTGCTATACACTATAATGATGAAATAAACATTTCTTTGGAAAAGTAAGGAGAAAACACTGTCACCTTTGAATTTCTTTTTAAAGTAAATCTTAAATATCAAGGTCAAAGAAATTTAAAAGCCTTGTATATGACAAACCTACAGCCAGCATTATACTTAATGGTGAAAAACTAAAGCCATTTCCTCTTAACTCAGGAACAAGACAAGGATATCCACTCTCACCACTTCTCTTCAATCTAGTATTAGAATGCCTAGCTACAGCAATAAGACAAGATGCAGACATAAAGGGGATCCAAATAGGGAAAGAAGAAATAAAACTCTCACTCTTTGCAAATGACATGATCTTGTATTTAAAGAATCCCATAACTCCACTCCCAAATTTTTCAAGCTAATTCAAAACTTTGGCAAAGTAGCAGGGTATAAAATTAACCCCCCAAAATCAATGGGTTTTCTGTAGGCCAACAATGAGAAAAGTGTGGCTGAAATTAGGAAAGCAACCCCATTTGTAATAGCCCCACAAAAAAATAAAATACCTAGGAATTAATTAACCAAAGAAGTGAAGGACCTCTATGATGAAAACTTTAAAATCTTGAAAAAGGAAATCAAAACAGAACTTAGAAAATGGCAAAACCTCCCACGCTCCTGGATTGGAAAGATTAACATCATGAAAATGGCAATACTTGCCAAGGCTATCTACAAATTCAACGCGATACCTATCAAAATTCCAACCTTATTCTTCAAGGAACTAGAAGAGACAATCCAAAAATTCATATGGAACAATAAAAGACCCCGAATAGCAAAAACGCTCCTCAACGGAAAGAACACTGCTGGAGGAATATCAATACCAAATTTCAAACTCTAATATAAAGCCATAGTAACCAAAACAGCTTGGTATTGGCATAAGAACAGAACTCAGGACCAACGGAATAGAATTGAAAACCCAGAAAGAAACCTACAAACCTATAGCCATCTAATCTTTGATAAGGGAGCTAAAACAATAGAATGGAAGAAAGACAGCCTCTGTAGTAAATGGTGCTGGCAAAATTGGTTAACTACTTGTAGAAAACTAAAGCTAGATCCTTATATATCACCCTGCACCAGAATCAACTCCAAATGGATCAAAGTCCTCGAAGTCAAAGCAGACACACTGAAAACACAACAGGATGGAATAGGAGAAACCCTAGGTCTCCTTGGCTCAGGCCGAAATTTTCTGAATAGAGACACGGAAACACAACAAATCAAAGAAAGGTTGGACAAATGGGATTGCATGAAGTTGCAGAGCTTCTGCATGGCCAAGAACATAGCTAGCAAGATCAATAGAAAGCCCATGGATTGGGAGAAGATCTTCACTAGCCATACAACTGACAAGGGTCTCATATCTAAAATATACTTGGAACTCGAAAAATTAAATTCCCCAATAACAAATCCTCAAAGAAACAACTGCCCAATAAATAAGTGTGATAAAGACTTAAAGAGAAATTTCTCTGAAGAAGAAAGAAGGATGGCCAGTAGACACTTGAAGAAATGCTCAACATCCCTAGCCATAAAAGAAATGCAAAGCAAAACAACATTGAGATACCACCTCACTACAGTTAGAATGGCAAAAATTAAAAACCCTAACAACAGCAGATGCGGGAGGGGATGTGGACAGAAGGGATCCTTTCTTCACTGTTGAAGGGAATGTAAACTTGTTTAACCACTTTGGAAAGCAGTATGGAGGTTCCTGAGAAGACTTCACATAGAACTCCACTATGACTCAGCAATCCCACTTTTGGGCATTTACCCAAATGTTTACAAACAAGACCACACTAAAGCTAACAGCACAACTATGTTTATTGCAGCATTATTTACCATAGCTAAGATATCGAACCAACCCAGATGCCCCTCAGTAGATGAATGGATCAAGAATATGTGGTATATACACACAACGGAATTCTATGCCTCCATCAGAAAGAATGGCATTGCCCCATATGTTAGGAAATGGAAAAACTTGGAAAAAATTATATTAAATGAAGTAAGCCAGGCCCAAAGAAACAGAGGATCCATGGTTTCCTTTATTTGCAATATCTAGTATATGTATGAGTCAAGCGGAAAAGGTCAGATAATGTGATGTTAGGAAAATGAACCCTTAGATATGCATTTTAATGTTTTTTTCTTTCATGCATTTTTTCTAATGCATTTATAAGATTATCTCTTTGTTGCTTTGTATGTCCCTCCCCCACAATATAACCCCTGCTTTCACTATATTTGTTGTCAGTATAACTTGTGGAGGAGATGGGGAAAAACAAGTCTTTTAAGGATACAGGTGGACCTGTTGCAACAATGAGAAGTACAAGTTGTCATGTTGAAAATGAGCTTTACAACTTTGGTGCGGGGAGGGCGGGGTGTGCGGGGGGGGGGGGCGGGTGGATTCTGTGGGGTGGGGGGGGTGGCTGGGAAGGGATGTGAAGGGTAAACAAAGGAGGAGGCTGCAATGCTTGATAAGAAATGTACGCATTATCCTACCCGTGTAATTGTAACCCCTCTGTACAATATGTTCACAAAAAATAAAATACAATAAAATAAAATAAACAAAATTTGCAAAGAAGAAAATGAATAAGTATTACTGGGTTATCATCTAAAGTAAAAAATAAATAATCCACAAATCCAAAAAAAAGAAATTTAAATGTCTTAATATAATATTATCAAGTATTACTTTCATTTTTGATAAAAAAGTTAAAACAAACTGACAGACTGTTAGTCCATTAAAATTTATAAGTTTCCTGCTATATATTTCCTATTGTGCCTCTTTTTGGGGGTGATATATATGTTTTTTTAGAATGGCAACTTGGTCTTAACCATTACCCACAAAATTTATGCTGTCATAGAATCAGAGAGATTTTGTTTTCTTGTTGTTGTTTTATTTTGTTTCTTTGGTCAATCTTGGGGCTTGAACTCGGCCTAGGTACTGGTCCTACACTCTTCAGCTCACGGTGATCGCTCTACCGCTTGAGCCACCGCGCCACTTCTGGTTTTCTAGTGGCTTATTGGAGATAAAAGTCTCACAGACTTTCCTGCCTGGGCTGTCTTTGAACTGAGATCCTCATATATCAGCCTCCTGAGTAGCTAGTATTACAAGCATGAGCCACCGTTGCCCAGCCAGAGAGATTTATTTTATTAAATTAAGGCTAGAGTAGGCTCATTGTATGCCAACACAAAATATAAACACCAATGACAATTTTTCCTAAGAAAAATAACACTCATAAAAAAATCATGAGATTCAGAGGAAGATGGAAGAAGAGAAGCTGAAGGCTAAACAAGCTCTCCTATAGAAAGCATTTTAGTATTCCAGTGAACAGTCTTAGGCTACAGAGTCACACCAAGTGTGTCATCTCAATAGAGAGAGTTTGGACAGAGAGGGAAACTCCAAGCAAAGAAACAGATCTGAACACATGCAGCTAGCCATGGCTGCAGTGGCAGGGTTGGTAGCAGAGACACTCATAGCAGCCATAACTACAGAGAGAATCTGGGACAAAGGCTCCAGATGTGGCGAACACGTGGATTGTACGCAACAGAAGCAAGAGCTGACAAGGAGCAGATATATTCATCCTGCAGATCACAGACCAGAAACTGTCCAGGAACAAGACTCTAGCATGAGTAGAACCCAGATCTCCTCATTTCTTCTCGGAGCAGAGGAGGGAAGGCTGCGTGTTCCCTACCACTGGAGATCTCCATCTTTGATACTAACAAAGGCCCAGTTGAGCAACTAGCTCCAACTCAGGCCTTGGAAGCAAACAGAAGAGTCATTTAGCAGGTCACAGGAATCTGCCCTGACCTGCCAGGCTCACCTTTACCCAGGGGAAAGTCAACCAGCCCAGACAAAGAAAAATCTGCCCCCAGAGGAGTGACTTTCACCACAGGGTAAACAGAGCCAGAGGCTGCCCCTCCCTACAGCAGCCTAGACAAACAATTGAAACTCAGTAAACATAAACCCTGAGAATGGCTCCAAGCTGGGCTCTCTGAGAGTCTCAGGAGCTAGCCCAGCAAGGAAAAGCTACTGATTGCTGAAAGGCCTCAACTCTACCCATAACCTAGTCTCAGCACAGCATCTTCAAACTAGAGGAAATTCCCATCTCCCTCTTTTGGGATACTCAAAGCAAATCTACCTCCCACTGAACTAGCCTGGGAGAAGGATCACAAAACAATGGGTTATGCAAAGCATTTTTCTGCCTGCTCAAACACTGACTTAAAAAAACAATCAAGCCACTGGAAAACCAAACACCACAAGCAGACCAGAGACTCCACCAAGAGACTGGTTATGGACACGGGAGATACACAATCATCCCATTGCCCCAATACACCCCCCCCCCAAAATATCAAAGAACTTTTTTTAAAATTTAGTTTAGTTTTTTATTGTGAGAATACAGTACAGAGGAGTTACAATTACATGGGCAAGATATAGAGTATATTTCTTATCAAGCATTGTTGCTTCCTTGTTGTTTCCCCTTCCCATCCCTTCCCATACTTCCCCCTCCCCCCACCCCATCCTTCCCCCACCCCCCACCAAAATTGTTAAGTTTGTTTTTCAACATAATGAATTGTACATTTCATTGTTGCAATCAAAGAACTCTTATGTGAACTTTTAAAATTTTTTTTAATTGTTAAAATTGTTTTCTATTAATCTTATTTTCCTCCCATAATTTTTATTTTAAGTGTATACGTGTGTGTGTGTGTGTGTGTGTGTGTGTGTGTGTGTGTGTGTGTGTGTGTGCTTTTTTATCTCTTCTGAACTTTTGGTCCTTTTTAAGTATTCTTTTCATTTTTTTTCTCTTTCTTTCTTTTTTTGCGTGACTAAATTGCTGTTCGGCTCATTCCCAGATATATACCCGTCATCGATTATTAGACCTTATACCCCATTTTGTACACATTTAATCCAAAAAATTATTACTCAATTCACAACCTCTTAGGCTTAAATTCTTTAATAGCAGTATTATCACTTCATATGTATATAATTTTCAAGTAACTAATTTTAAGAATTTTTTTTAGTTTTCATTTCTCCTTTCAATCCATCCCTTCGTCTCATCTTATCCTTTTCTTTTCTCAATATCATTTGTTTAAACTTACATAATTTTTAAGTGTTTCACTACTTAAATTTAAATTTTGGTTTTTCCATTTTTTCTTGTTCGTTTTTTTGTAATCTCTGTCCTATCATTCTATCCAAACCATTTCCCTATCTAAGATTAGGACTTGGTTAAATGCCACATTTTCTCTATCCATCCATCTACTGAGGGGCATCTGTGTTGATTCCATATCTTAGCTATGTTAAATAATGCTGTAATAAATATAGTTGTTCTGGTAATGCTATTATGGTCTTGTTTGTGATCATTTGGGTAAATGCCCAAAAGGTAGATTGCTGGG
Source organism: Dipodomys spectabilis (assembly GCF_019054845.1). Classification (NCBI taxonomy): domain Eukaryota; kingdom Metazoa; phylum Chordata; class Mammalia; order Rodentia; family Heteromyidae; genus Dipodomys; species Dipodomys spectabilis. The sequence continues at coordinate 2,206,044 of NW_024870951.1, forward strand.
TCATAGGGAAGTTCTAGGTGGAATCTTTTGAGGAACCTCCATACTACGCCAAAGTAGTTGAACAAGTTACATTCCCACCAACAATGCAGTAAGGTTCCCTTCTGGCCACATCCTCTGAAGGATATGTTGTTATTAGAGTTCTTGATTTACCCATTCTAAATGGGGTAAGGTGGTATCTCAATGTTGTTTTGATTTGCTTTTCTTTTATGGCTTGGGAGGTTGAGCATTTCTTCATGTGTCTATTTTCCTTCCTTCTTTTCTTTTCAAAGAAGATTGCCTTGAAGTCTTTAGCCCACTTATTTATTGGGCAGTTGTTTCTTTGAGGATTTGTTATTGGGGGATTTAATGTTTTGAGTTCCAAGTATATTTTAGATATGAGATCCTTCTCTATTGTATGGCTAGTGAAGATCTTCTCCCAATCAATGGACTTTCTATTGATCTTGCTAGCTATGTCCTTTGCCATGCAGAAGCTCTGCAATTTCATACAATACCATTTGTCCAAACTTTCTTTGATTTCTTGTGCTTCTGGGTCTCTATTAAGAAAATTTTATCCTCTGCACAGGAGACCTTGGGTATGTCCTACTCCATCCTGTAATGTTTTCAGGGTGTCTGCTTTGACTCTGAGGTCTTTGATACATTTGGAGTTGATTCAGTACAGGATGATATACAAGGATATAGTTTTAGTTTTCTATGAGTGATTAACCAATTTTGCCAGCACTTTTACTGACGAAGCTCAGTACTGTACAGAAAGGTTATAGTTACATAAGTAAGGTAATGCGTACATTTCTTATTGAGTATTGTTACCACCTCCTTTGTTTTCTCCTACTATTCCTTACCTTCACACATCCCAAACACCTCCGTCTACCCCCCTCTAATAGTATCTTGCAAATCTCATTGTTACAATGGGTCAACCTGTATACTTTCCTTGCATCTTAAATGAAGAAATGCTGGCTTGTTTCATGCTGATTCTACTTGTGTAGACACACTTAAAAACACTTTCCAAGTCCAAAAGCAAATAAATGAAATGCACATCATCTTTTGTCAGTTGGTATAATTGTGTTCTACACATAAAAAACTTTCTTTTTTTCTCATATTCGTGGCCAGGACATCTGTATGACCTCAGTCAGAACTGCTCACTTTAGACTTTTCATATGGGTTGGTTAAATTTTGACCTGTGCTCCAGTCTTCTGGGGAGTCACTCATCTGCTTAGGAATTGATGCTCGCTGTTGGAAAAGAGCCCAAGGAAGGATGCCATTTAAAGCCTTATAACTTTATTCTTAACAAGGATATTGTCCTACTACTTTGGATGTTGAGAGTGTCTACAAGAGCAAGCATTCCATGGGGAGCATGGAGACATCATATGACCACTACTTATTGAGATTTCCGAGTGACTTGCTATCACTTGTACTGCACTTTTCAAGTCGAATCTCTCTAAACCTACCAGTTGGAAGAGATAAGAGGAGTGGTAAAAGAACTCTTAGAGACAAATACATCTTCAACACATTTTTTTCCAAGCATTCTGTCTAAGGCATATTCAACAACTAGTGAAACTTGTGTTGGCTATATCTATGTGTCTTTTTCCATTTGTGCATGTGTACATGTGTGTACGTATGTGTGTATTTGTGTGTACAGTGACATTCATGTGTACATATATGGGCCGATATACACATATATGCATATATAAATAAATATACATATATAAATATATGTGCATATATATATCAGGTGTTCAGTGATTTAATCTAGAGTTCCCAGCACGTTGTCCTTATCACAAAATGTACATGATAAACTGCTCTAAGGATCTGTGCTATATGAAGGGTATCCTTTGTACTCACTTCCCCCATTAACTTGTTTTTCATCCCTGTGAACAACTTCAGCCACTTTCCCATAGGATAGCTTTGTTTTTGTTACTTACTGATAATAAAAGAAAAAGGTTGTTTGTAAAAGAAAAAGAACTTTTAGGTCCCAGGCTAAAAGTATATTATCAGTCCCAATTATTCATATGAGATAAAATTTATAATAGTACTAAAAGTGAAAAGGAATTCCTAGATGTGTTGTTTTGCCATTTAGAATGGCAAAGAATAATTTCACGTCACTGTTATAACTCTTAAAGAATGCAAGGGTAACTGATAGTCCCTATCATGTTCCCACAAAACCAGTGGATCCTGAAGGAAAATAGTAGACCATCAGAAATTCTAAGTAGCAGATATGGAGCATGAAAGAGAAAGAGCAGAAATGAGAGAGAGTGAAAGAGAGAAAAATATCATAATATTAACGTGCATAACAGATAAACAAGAGGTGTATGAGAATATTCATACTGCTATCTTGAGACACTACATGTACTTTTGAAGGTATTTGATTTATGATAACTTATCAAAAAATAAAGTGATTTTGATAATAAATAAAAATGGCTCAGAAGAAATTATAAATGCAAAAACATTCTTCACAGAAGCAAACTCTCAGAAATATTTCTTGACTTTGAAAAGGATTAATTTTCTGCAGTTAGTATAAATTTAGAAGTATGACAGTTCACAAAAATATAAAAATGTGTTCACATATTTCATTATATAACCAAAAGCAGAAAGCAAATATTGTTCAGATGATTTTTAAATCACAGTTTCTCAGGAGCTGGAAAGGTGACTCAGTGGTAGAGTGCTTGCCTTGCATGCATGAGGTCCTGGATTTCATTCCTCAGCACGACATAAGCAGAAAAAGATGAAAGTGGTGCTGTGGATCAAGTGATAACGCTAGCCTTGAGCTGAAGAGCTGAGGGACAGTACCCAAGACCCAGAGTTCAAGCCCCACAACCAACAAAACCGAAGCAAAAAACAAAGCAAAACAAAGCACAGTTTCTCAATTTTGTGGCCTCAACTCTGTAATACCACAACTTCAGACTAGGGATAAGATTTTAGGTATGGATATTTATCAACACTCCTGATTCAGACTCTACTTGATATAATTTTTAATCAATATTTTGTTTTTAGTTTTGCTCTTTCTAAATTTACATGGACCTATGAAAAATGGTGTGGCCATCCCAATAATATTCTCAAAGTACCTCTTAATCACGACTCACAAAAAGTTGTATTATATTACAACAAGGAAAAAATGCTATAAATAAAGAAAACAATAATTATATATTAATGATTACTAAAATAAAAACAAAACAATTACCAAGGCTCTGATTATTTGAAGAGTATATAGTAGATTTTACTATTTTCTCATATGCCTGTACATTTAAAACTGGATAAAGCTATGAGTAGCCTTTAAATTTACCCACTAAGGTTACTATTTATAGTTCATCTCATCATTTGTATGTGGCTGATATCATTATTTGTTCATCACTAACATATAACGTAAGGGAGCCCTAAAGATTTAAGAGAAACTGTGTACTTAAAATCTTAACTCTTCACTCTACTTCTTTACACAGTCTTTGCAACTTCTCATTAGTAAAGTTTCTATAAACTCTGAAATGTACATACATACTAGTACATGCTACCAGAAATACTATATACTTTATCGAAAAATTTTATGACTTGCCAAACAGTCTTAATTTTGCCATATAAGCAAATCCCAAAATGAAAGATATTTAAAACATTAACACTTTTAACAAAGCTTAACATTTGCTGCAATGATCATTATGACAGGTGCCTTGTGTAGAATAATTGAATTCCTCCTCCTACACATCTCATGAACAACAAATATCTGAAATTATTTTGTTTTTGGCATGTCAATCTTGACTTTATTCTTAAATGTGTGCTTATGTAAGAAATACATGGTTGCAAAATTTCACAATTCTTTTGAACTTACTTGTTGTTGAATTGTCTTGTTTAAGAAAATCAATTACACTTTATATATAAAAAAATGTTCTGTGCTCAATTTGGCTGCACATACACTAAAATTGGAACATACAGAGAAGATTAGCATGGTTCCTGCACAAGGATGAATAGTTCCATATGTTTACACCAACAGATGCTGGAAGGGATGTGGCCAGAAGGGAAGCCTACTGCATTCTTGGTGGGAGTGTAAACTTGTTCATTCACTTTGGAAAGCGGTTTGGAGGTTCCTCAAAAGACTCCACATAGAGCTCTCCTATTACACAGCAATCCCACTTTTGGGCATTCACCCAAATGATCACAAACAAGTCCATACTAAAACTACCACCACAACAATGTTTATTGTAGCATTATTTGCCATAGCTAAGATAGGGAACCAACCCCGATACCCCTCAGTAGAAGAATGGATCAAGAAAACGTTCTGTGTGTGTGTGTGTGTGTGTGTGTGTGTGTGTGTGTGTGTGTGAATGTACACTTACACAATCACTTTGGAAAGCAGTCTGGTGAGTCCTCAGAAAGCTAATTATTGACGTTCCTTATGGCCTACTCATACCACTTCTAGGCATCTATCCTGAACAACAGGTACCAATATTCAAGGACACATGCACCTCCATGTTTATTGTAGCACTGTTCACAATAGCCAGGATAGGAAAACAACCCATATGTCCCACCAGAGATGAATGGATCCAAAAACTGTTGTAACTATACACAACAGAATATTTTCCAGCCATTAGAAAGGACAAAATAATGGCATTAGCAGGGAAATCAATCAAGCTACAGGAGATCATGTTGAGCGAGGTAAGACAAAAGCAAGAGACAAACCACATGGTCTCCATGGTAAGTGGATGTTAAATCCAAAATGTAAGGTGATACAACAAAATTAACAACACTTAAGAAACCAAGGACTTCCACTCATCTGATTGAATCACTACTAAATAACCCCATTCTGCTGATAATATGTGCACACTGAAGGGAAACCAAGAGGACGACACAGAACTAGAGGGAATCAGGGAAAAACATACAACAGTGGGATCCATCAGCTGCACTGGACATTGACCAAAATGAACTAAGCAACTCAATGTCACTGAAGGGAGGGAGGGAACAAGTGGGAAAGAGGGAACAGCAGACGCTATGCAAAACAAAAGAAATATACATATTTCCAAACAAAAAAAGTATACATATGGAAGAAATAACTCTATTGCAAAGCTCATAGAACTCATAAGTGTTGTAGACCATGATAGACAATTTGCTCCATCAAAGTTAGAATATGTTTGTGACTTTAACTAAGCATCACTATCCCACAATATTGTGAAATTTGGGAAATTATGTAACCACTTTATCACAAGAAAAACATTTGAAAAAATGATGAATATGGAAAACTAAGTTGCTCTAAAAAACAAAAAACTAAAATGTTCTCTGTGTATATGTGTGTACACACACACACACACACATATACCATATATATACATATGTATGTGTATATATATTAATTCTATGCCTCCATCAGAAAGAATGACATCGCCCAATTTTTAGGAAATGGAAAGACTTGGAAAAAAATTATATTAACTAATGTAAGCCAAGTCCAAAGAAACATAGGTCCCATGGTATCCCTTATTTGCAATAACTAGTATATGTCTGGGATAAGCAGAAAAGTTGAAAAGCTATGTGTATATGACTAGATAAGTAGATGTTAAGCTATATGACCCTCAAGATAGAGCCGCAAGCGGTTTTTTCTTTCTTGCTGTTGTTTCTCACATATTTATAATGTACGACGTGATTTTTTTTTTGTTTTTTATACATTCCTCCCCAACAATATAACCCCTATTTTCACTTTATTTGATTTGGTGCACCTGCATCTTGTATATACACTTCTCTAATTTGGGGAAGGAAAGGGAAAAAACAACATACTTAAATAGGAATACATTTTGACCCATTGTATAACAATAGATGCACAAGACATTATTTTGAAGAACGAACTTTACAATTTAGGCTGGGGACATTGGGTGGGGCTTGCGGGTGTGAGGAGTGTACTTGTGGAGGTGGAAGGGAAGGAATGGTGGGGGAAAAACAAAGGAGGAGGTAACAATGCTTGATAGGAAATGTACTTATTACTTTGCTCATGTAACTATAACCCCTCTGTACAGTATTTTTACAACAAAAAATGTATAAAAATGTTTTGAGATGGAAGTTTATTTTGCCTGTTTTACCCATATAATATCGTTAACAGAGAAATTAATGCAAAACACTGAAATGAAGATATTTGGAAAAGTGAATGTGTGTGCATTCCTGCGTGTTGGCATGCTCAGAGTTTGAAATTAGGGCTTTGTGGTCTCGCTATGTCTTTCTCTCTAGATTGGTGAGCTACTATATGAGCTACATCTCCATTCCTGGCCCTTTGTTAGTTCTTTAAATTTTTGGAAAAATAATCTCATAAATTTATTTTGCCCTGATTGGCTTCCAAATGTTATCCACAGATCTCAGGCTCCTTAGTAGGTATCCCGAGTAGTTAGGATTACAGGTGTGACAAACCAGCACAAGTCTTTCAGAACAATTTTAAAAGTAGAAGAAAATTTACTTCACAGAGGCCTGTTTTATCATCTCCTAGTTTTAAAGCATTTTGGATTGATTATATGTGATTTTTTTCATTCTTGAATTCTTAAAATACAGTAAGTGATGATATTTAAAAGATTTAGTACTTTTAAAAATGATACTGGAACTATGGAACAGAAGAAATTTGCCTCTTTTTGGACCATAATTTATAAGCTCAGCTCTGTGCATGATAATCCAATGTCACCAACACAGTCTGTGTTGAAGAAAAATGTCACAGAAAACAATCACCATGGGCAATAATTGCTATGCTATTATTTCTTGGACAATATGAATATTGAATTGAGAGTATCAGAGAATGGAGTGAATTTATCTACTTGTTGTGTATTGCTGAAAGACTTTTGGAAAATTTGACTCATTTCCTTCCTCACTGTGTGTCTTGGGCCATGCACTTACTGCCTTTAATTACAATTTTTCCCAGCACTAAAATGGTAATAACATTGGCATTATAGCAAATGTTATCTTAAGAATTAAGGGTCCTTAGAACGCTGAACTCTTTCTCATTCTTGTAGAGGTATAATCAGATGAGAGGAACTGTATTTTTTGTTTGCTTACTTCCATTTATTCTTCAGTTTGAAATCTGAACTACTTAAGACTGAAAGAAACCAAAATTAGACACGCAAGCTTTGGAAAGAGCAATAAATGTAAAATAAATAAAATACATATAGCTATGTAAAAGGTCTAACTAAATTGTTATATAGTCTCAAGCATAAACAGAAAATGATTTAAGCAATATCATGTTATTGAAAATTGAAAAATGTTAGAAGTTGCTTAATTTTTTCCTTTTTACTACCTTGAATTAATTATTTTTGTATAGAGAGATTAAAGATGAGATTAACAAGACACTTGATTAAAAATGGACAAAAGTTCAAATAGACATGTTTTCCATAAAGCCCTCTATATCACCAGTGGGTTTACACAGTTGTGTTTAATACAACTTCTGTGCTGGCTTAATGCTTTGTGAGCAGAAGTCATTAGAGAAATGTAATTCAAAATTACTATGATACTACTTCATAACTATTAGAACTCTTATTAAAAAAAAATCAAAGGAACCAGGTGTGGTGGTAAAGGTATGTAATTCCAAGCATTTAGGAGGTTGGATTTCAGTCTTAAGCGAGTCTGGGGTAGTGAAGATAGTAAAAACTTGCCTTTTATTACTTTTTGAATAAAAGGTAATAATGTTGGTGAGAGTGTGAAGAAAAGGAAATTTTCTACACTCTTGATCAAAATACAGGTTAATATTCTCCTTGTAGAAAGTAGTATGGAGTTTTCTAAAGAAATTATAGTTGAAATATCATCTGATCCACCAATCATGTGATTATTTCTCTCTGGGTAACTCGTAATTATATCTGTAGTTCATTGTTATTCACATTATTCACAACAACAGCCAAGATATAAATCGAAGTTCAGTGTTCAACTACACTAATAAAGCAACTCTGGTAGATGCAGAAATATCTTTTTGTTTCATCCTTAAATTAACAAGAGACTTCTCCCATTAGCCACAACTTACAATGACCTGAAAGATGTATTCGAAATGAAGAAAAATGTTATGTTCTGATCTTTGGAAACACACACACACACACACACACACACACACACACAAAATCCGCTAACATTAAGACAGAATTTTTTTTTTAAGTAAAGCAAAGTGGAACTTCTGGGGCATTTATGCATAAGATACTAGATATACATTATGACCAGGTATAGAGTTGTAATGTACAACATGAAGATACAGGGGACAGCATTGGCCTTACGTAGGAATGAAGCTAAGTAAGTAGGAGTTGTTCTTCCTAGTAGTGGTTCCTCTTTTAGTTTTTCTTCCTTCAATAATGGATAAGATTAATGTAATTCTTTAAGTATACCTGCCTGTTTTCAGAAATAATAACAAACAATATAGCAATAATATTGCAAGTTCAACATAGAACAAAATGTCAAATTAAAATATATGAGATTATCCTTGATGTAAACTAATTATTACAAATAAGGGAAACCATGGGACCTATGTTTCTTTAAGTTTGGCTTACTTCACTTAATATGATTTTTTCCAAGTTCTTCCATTTCGTTACAAATGAGGTGGTCACATTCTTTGTGATGGAAGCATAGATTTCCACTTGTGTTTATCTCTGTGTGTGTGTGTGTGTGCTTGTGTGTGTGTGTGTGTGTCATTTTTGGTAAATATTACTGTGATACACAGTAGTAGCTTTACTGTGGCCTTGTTTGTGATCACCTGGTTATATGCCCAGAAGTGGGATTACTGGGTAATAAGGGAGCATTATTGTGTACATTAAGGATAGAGCAGAATAGCTCAGTAGCTATGTACATATGACCGAATAAGGTGATTCCAAGTGAAATGAACTCCAAGACATGTTCTTTGTTGTTGTTGTTCTTAATGAACTATGTGATTTCTTTTTATCTTTTTGTGTTTTCCCCACTTATGGTTTATCCCCTGTAGTCACTGTATTGGATTTTGATACCCTGGGTATTTTAAATACGTTGATCTGAACTAGGGAAGGGAAAGGAAAAGAAAACAAAATGGTGAGACAAAGGACAAAGGGGGAACCTATGCAACAGTAGTACTCACAAGACAATATGTTGTAAATAATCTTGGGGGGGGTGCTGAGAGTGAAGAGGGAGAAAAATAGGGAAAAGGGTAACAAGTTAGAAAAAAAATAAATTAATTACCTTACTTATGTAAATATATCCCATCTGTACATTACTTTGACAATAAAATTTAAATAAAAAAATAAACTAAAATATTTGAGAGCAGCAATACAGGAGATGGGACTGGGGGAAATACTGTAGTATTGTAGAGTAGAAGAGCTGTGGAAAGCAGTAATTTTACATTAACATAGCAAGTAATAAACTAGCATATAGCTTTTCAGCCTCATGTCAGTCATTAAAAAGGTTAAACAAAATGCATAATCAGCAAACCAATAGAGATAAAATAGAAAACTAAACAATTAAGATGAAGAGAAGACTTGGACCGAGAATAACAAATGACACAATTAAGAAACAAATAACAAGCTGCTGGGCTGGGAAGGTGACTCAGTGGTAGAGTGCTTGCCTTGCATGCCTGAGGCCCTGGGTTTGATTCCTCAGCACCACATAAGCAAAAAGAAACAAGCCGGAAGTGGTGCTGTGTCTCAAGTTGTAGAGCGCTAGCCTTGAGCTGAAATGATGAGGCAGAGCGCCAAGGCCCAGAGTTCAGGCCCCACTAGCGGACCCAAAAAATAAAATAAAATAAAAAAATACAAGCTGCTAAGTTTAAAAATGATCACCCTTAATTCTATTGACTTGTTTAGATCACAATTTGTTAGAAGTATAATTCAAATCACAGTTTAATAGTATATCATTTTAATAATAGTTTACTTATTATTGATTTCTTAATATTGAATGTTTAATATATAATTTTAATTTCAGCAGCTATAGAAAAGAAGAAAGTGAAAATAATTTTAATAATATATTTATGAGTTGTAAAATTGAGAAGCATTAGAGTTTAAACAAATAATATATCATTATTGCTTCATTTCTGTAATTTAATGTAATAATTCAAAGTGTATTCCACACTTAGCACTCATCTTAACATCAAATAATAAATTATTGCACATGACTCTTGGTATTAGTTGGAAGGGTTCAGCACTGTGGTAAAATTCACACCGCATAGTACACGAAGATATGACCCCTCTCATATAGCTTCAATTGTGGAAATTTGGTTTCTACGTGCATGTTAAATTCTTGTCTAGGTGACATCTATAAAATTATTTACAATTATATACACGAGGACTATTTCAGATGATTCTTAAAAGTCATATTCATTAATTAAATTTTTATTATTTCATACCAAATAAATATTTACAGGGAGACTGAATTTTTGTGTGGATGATGGTGTATGTGTGCCAGATTATAGGTATTAAGGCTTATTTTATATTCCTGACATTGTTTCTAGAGTTGGATTTATTTTTCCATTATGGGTTAAGTGTATTATATTGGATATATGAAAGTAAACTGAATGTTTATTCCATTAATCCTTTGTCTAATCCCAATATAAATTATTCATGTGTTTGAAATAATGAAAATAACAATAGATAAAAGCAAGGTAAATCAGTCTGTAGTAGACAAGTATTTACACCATTATTTTGAGAGTTGGTCCTCTTTTACACTACAGAATATTCTTGGGAATATGTGCTCCAGGCTGGCCACAACTGAAGAATATTACGGTTTGATCTATCATAAGAGAAGGAAGGAAGGGGAACCTTCCTTCCAAATGTCTGATCCCAAGAATGTGATCTGCTTTGTGGTGGCTACTTGGAAATGAACATTTTTCACAGTCAACCTTGAAAAGCCATCTTGATAGATGACCTCTGTAAGTGGTTACAAAGCATTATTGATGGCTTTGCAAGGATGCCTGATTGCCTTAGTTTGAGACAATTAACAGGAATTTATTCAATTTTTCTTTGTATCTTTATGAGAAAAACCCATTGACTCTAGGCCAGGGGATCACAGGGGCCCAGAGAAACTACTACCTTGAATAGTAATCCTAGACATCTAAAACAAAACACACACACACACACACACACACACACTCCAGTAAGCACAGCCAGGCAGGGTTGCTATCATAGCCTACATGAAGTCAGGCAAAAAACAGAAGCTGAGAGTCATTTAGTTGATAACTAATATATTTTTTATGAGGCAGACTCAAATGAGACTCCAGAGAAAGGACAGAAAGACTGATCAGAGAGACTAAAATTGGTCACATAAAGATTGGAAAGGAGAATTCCTTGTAGAACAAATAAATCATAGAATGCTTGTGCATGTAAGAACAAGACAGAAGACCAAATTCCAGAAACGCACATTTTCTTAGAAGTCAGCTTAATCAATTATCAATGCAAATCTTTGAACTCTTAAATATTTGACCACATGTGGGAGAAGGTTGAAAAGAAAGAAAATTTCATCACTCTATTACGAAGTCCAATATCACATTAGGAAGTAATCAAGCACTGATTTGTAATAAAAAGAGTAAACAATTATTCCAAATGAGGGTTTCATTTCTTTTGATGTAAAAGTTCTTAAATTAGGTATTAGCAAATACCATACAATTGAACCAGTCCCCCAGCTGAGTTGATATTGATTGCGGTATTACCACATGAAGGAAAAGAGAAAATTTACAAATGTCTGATGAAATGAGGTGAAGGTGACTTGTTCTAATAGTCCTATCTGAGGTTTAGACACACGTGAAGAGGTGGATTTTTTTTCTAAAAATCGTGCCAGTGGCTCACAGCTGTAATCCTAGCTACTCAAGAAGCTGAGATCTGAGGACTACGGTTCAAAGCCAGCCTGGGCAAGAAAAACTATTATTTCCATTTAACCATCATAAAACCAGAAGTGGCACTGTCGCTCAAGTGGTAGAGCACCCACCTTGAGTTGAAGAGTTCAGGGACAGTGCCTAAGTATGGACTTCAAGCCCCTCGAACAGCAACAACAAAAAATCTCCTTTTCATGGACTACCTACATCTCTTTCTAACATTCAACAAAGGAGTCATTTTATCACCCACTATATTTAAGTCCTAATCTAGCTACAGCAAATAGATTGATTTGGTATCTTATATAAAACTGTTCATATTTGCAGAAACAAATACCAGCAGTGGTAACTTTTTTCCAGTCCTTGAACTCTGGGCCTGAGACCTGAACATGGTTATACTGGTAGCTTTCATGTGAGCTTGTTTGTTATTTATTGGATTATTGCCCATAAGGGGAATTACTGGGTCTTAAGGGAGATCTATATTTACTCTTTTCAGGAAACTCCGTACTGCATTCCACAGTGGTTGATCATGTATTGTACTCTTGGATATCTCAGAGGAAAAGTCTTTAGACTCATTACAATTGATGACTTACATTGAAATTACTGGCTAAACGTTCTTCTTCAGAAAGGGAAAAGCTCCATTACTTCCATATTAGTATTATAAAATCATAATGGCTGCATGTTGAATTATTTTCCCTTTGCTATTTTCAATTCAATTCTTCATCCATTATGTATCTAGGGCTTTGAATGACCAATTCCTTAAAATACTTAGATTGCTTATATTGTGATGTAAATCTCAGTAATATAAATATTAATTTATCTGTGAGTCTCATCTTGAGCTACATTCATATGAAATTTATGCAGTCTCAAGCAAGAAACCTGACATTTTTTTTACTCTATTCTATGTTTTAATCAATAAATACTTTCTCTTTAGAAATGTGTTCTCAGCTTTTAAATTGCTCCAGTAAACATCATGTGTTTCTAGTACTTTTAATGAAGTAAATGAAAAGTTTGGAACATGAAGACAACTCCCCTATTATCACTTTAAAGTAAACCTTTTGGGATTATTTTATATATAAAAATAAAAAATGCAATGCAATGCTTATACATGAATAATATGATGGTTAAGTCAATTAGACACATGAACTACCATAGCAATTCTCAATTAACATAAAGGAATCACAATATTGTGTTCATGAATATCACTCATTTTTTAAAAATGACTAGTCAATACAAAGTTCATATTATATTTGAAATTTACAAAATGAAAATTACACTGAGATTTGCTGTCAATATCCTGTTTCCTGGAATACATTTATTCAGCAAACGGAAACAAAAAATAAGGGTTTGTCACAAAGAATGAAAAATGAAGAAGCAGACTGTGTTTCCTTAAGATGTTAAGTATCTGCAAATCGTGTGATTTATTCAAAGATACTATACACATAAGAGAATTTGTGATCAGAAGTGATAGGTAAGCAAAACAACTGAAAAACTGTATGGTTAAATTGACCTTTCAATATAGGATGACAAGTTTTCAATAAATGAGCCTATTAATCTGTATCTCTAACACAAATACAACGTTCTACATTTTCCCACATACTCCCGTTCTCTTAACTCAGTTCCTGATCGATATTCTTCTATTTCATTATTTCAATTCCTTCTAAAATAACAAGGTGGGCGTTTTTTTTTGTCTCTAGATCCAATACATTCTAGTATCTTGGAACAGTAGTATGAATTCATGGAGTTTGATTTGAATGTCAAGTATGAAGATATTGTATTCAGGGTACTCTTAATTGGCTTGGAACTTAGAAAGATACACAGTATACTAAGAACTAGGGACTTGATCTCAGGGAAACATGCAGGTCCAGGCAAGATCCTGAAGCAAAGAAAAGCAAGGGATCGCAAACATCAATCAACTATACTTACAAAGGAATGGAACTGATCTCTGATGTGTCTGGGTGGCAGCTCTATGTTTTTCTGTGTGTGTATGTGTGTGTGTGTGTGAGTAGAGAGAGAGAAAGAGAGACAGACAGAGAGAGAATTTAGTGTGGCTTCCATATTTACAGTACATAGAGCATTACTTGTTAGGGAGGAGGTACTCATATCAGAGCTGTGATACTACTGTCATCACCTTACTACAAAAAGACACTTGCTTAATCTCTAATTAAATAGGGAAAATAAACTAGCATCTTACACGATTGTTTTGACAATTGATTAGTATACTGAAGGACAAAGGGAGGAATTGGAGATCAATATAATCTTTTTCCTCTCTTCTAAATATTACACTGCAATAGATGTGATTTCAGGAGTCTCCTGCCATGTACTTCCAGTGGAATTACTAACGTGCTTAATAATATGAAACATGTGATAAAGAAATAGATCAGCCAGCAAGCACAAAGAATTTGTGATAAGATTGAGCTTTTGAGCAGGGTTGCCACAACTTTTAGGAATGTAATTCGTTCATATTAACTTCAAATTTTGTGGCTTTCCCTGTGTGATTAAATGGGAAGAAAGTACAAGAATTCTTGTTCAGCCAAGTAAAAAGTGTTCATGTTCCCATCCTCACGCTGTAAGTTTCCATTCCATTCATTTAATATACTTCAGCACCTCATGCTTCGCTGTGGGAGACAAGAAAAAAAATAATTTTGTTTGTGTATTAAATTATGTAAATTACCATGAACAGGCATGATTTGTATAGTTACCGAAGTTTGTAATAAATATAAGTAGGGCTCATTTCACAATAAAAATATAATTAAAATCACATAATAAGACTAGAAGTCACAGAATTTTGTGCATGAAAACATACATTAGATTAGTTGCAGAATTTCTATTTTTAGATAAACTTTATATTGAAGTATAATGCACTTTACCTAAGGATTGAAACATTTTATTGAAAAATATATTTCTTAGAGATATTTTTGCTTCATAATGTTAGGGATACCGTTGGCCCCATTGTAATAATGAGATGTACAAGACATTATGTCAAAAGACGGACTTTACAACTTTGGCTGGTGAGGGTGTGGAGATGGGTAAGGATGGGAAGGGGAAACAAAGGAAGAGGAAACAATGCTTGATAAGAAATGTACTCATTACTTTGCCCATATAATTGTAACCTCTCTGTACGATATTTTCACAATAAAAAAATAAGAAGAAAATGATCCCAAAGTAATCAAGTTTTTATTATTTTCCTATTTCCATGTGATTTACCTGCAATTTAGAAATTTAGATATATAATTTAATTTAAGTTAACCAAAAATATTATTGAGTATAACGTTCTTATACTCTCTACATTCTTCACACTGAGATTATCAAATATGGTGAGTTTGAAATGATTAGTCTGTGTTTGACCCATGTTAATATTATTTAAAATGTGAGTGAAATGTTTAAAATGTAGTATTTATTTTAGTTGCTCTGAAGAGGCAATAACTGATATCATCAAAGGCTAAAAAACATTAGATTTAAAATTTAGAATTCATGAAATATTTTTGACCACACTGGTTACTGGAGCATTCACAAAATCTTCATGAGATAATTTATATTGATGAAGCAAAAATCCCACACTGGTTACTGGAGCTTTCAGAAAAACCTCATGATACAATTTATATTGATGAAGCAAGAATCCCAGAGTTTAGACATTTATGAATAGAAAAATCATGTCGTTCTGAATATGTAGAGCTACATAACAAACATAGAAAATTTAGCTTTTAAATATCTGAATATACTAATATATTTAATTGCAGGGCAAGTACTTGTTCTGAAAGGAGATAAAATTGCATTTATTTTGAAAAGAAAACCTAAGTATTAATTTGAATAAAAGACAATGTTTAAAATATCATTCATCCAAGAAACAAGATGTACGGTTCATTGTTTTTCATGCCTATTATGTTCTCTAAACTTACTACAAATACTAGATTAGTAAACCTAAACCATTGCTTTGTAGGGAAATAGAAACAGTCTTAAAACTCATGATTATAACTTTTTCTCAAACAATTACTAGGTAACTGTTTTATATTTTTTGTCATGGAATCCTATTTGATAAAGTTTTATTCATTAAGTTAAATAATTGACCAATAACAATATAAATTATGCATGAACAAAGTTTAGAACAAGTATTTCTTTCACAAGACATATCATGGCTCTCTTCAAGAACACTGGAAGGCTGTTTGTTATTTATTTATTTTTAGTTATTTTATTAATGGTTATTAATTTTCAGAAGTGGCAGTTTCGTTACTCTCTTTCCATAATATATTTAAAACATTTGATTATACTCCCTCTATTTCCTTTTTGTTACTCCTTCCTCCAAAGATCATGTTTTTTACATAAAATTATATTTTTATATATGCACATATAAACTCAC
This sequence comes from Dipodomys spectabilis, assembly GCF_019054845.1. Lineage (NCBI taxonomy): Eukaryota > Metazoa > Chordata > Mammalia > Rodentia > Heteromyidae > Dipodomys > Dipodomys spectabilis. The sequence continues at coordinate 2,222,141 of NW_024870951.1, forward strand.
TGGAAGATTTAAGCTAAACTGCAACTTAATTCAAGATGTACAGAGGATTAACAGGATGAACAAAAATGAATATTTTTTGTTAACTTCTGAATTGAACTATCATTATTATTATGGTTACAGTTAGGATGCCAGACAGAATTAGAATTAGGGTTAGAGAAATAGCAAATTCAGGTTCTACAGAGGATGACCTATTGCAACAATAATACTCACAGCACACTGTACTGAAAATGAATTTTACACCATGGGGAGAGGAGAGTGATGGAGATGGGAGAGGGAAGGGATAGGTGGACAACAACAAAGAAGGGAGCAACAATGGTCAACAAGAAATGTACTCATTATCTTACACATTTAACTGTAATCCCTCTGTCAGCCTCATTACCTACTCAGGAAGCTGATTTCTGAGGACCGCAGTTCAAAGCCAGCCCAGGCAGAAAAGTCTGTGAGAATTTTATCTCCAATTAACTACCAGGAAACTAGAAAGTGGTGCTGTGTCTCAAGAGGTACAAGCACACATCTTGAGCTAAAGAACTCAGGGATTGTGCCCAGGCCCAGAGTTCAAGCCCCACGACCAACAAAAGGAATAAAAAAGAATGTGTTAAATGTTAAGTAAAGCTGAACTTTTGTAGGTTCTAGGAATTCAGGGAAATGTGGGATAATGGAAGTACAATGTATTTCACAATATCAGGATTTGAGCTCAATGGTTATAATGATACCTGTTATGGAACAAGATAGGTTCAGAGATAAGAGTGAGAAAATCTGTAGGGTTTAGGAAAACCTGCAATTTATTTCGAGGATTACAGTGGAATTTCAGGTAGGATTGCAGAAAACGAGCATTTTTCATAAATTTTAGAATTCAGATAGCTTTAGTATTAAGGTTATGGTTAGGATTCCAGCCATGGTTGGGATTAGAGGGAAGGAGAAAAAAATAGGGACAAATTGAAGGTAAATTGTAATAAAAGCCTGGTAAGAATTAGAATGAATGTGAACTAGAGTATTGCTATTAATATTAGAATCTGCTTGCAATTAGGCTTATATTTATTCTCAATATTCCAGTTAAGATTAAGTTTAGGGTTAGAAAATGACTAAGATATTGGAAAAAAATTGAAACCTAGGTTTGGATGGCTTATTTTAATCAAATAGGATGAATGAAAACTAGTGTAACACTAACTAGTTAGTGTTAGTATAGACATTATTTGGATTAAAATCAGGGTCAGTATTTTGATCTGATTATGATTAGTGTTATGAATAGGAAAGTTTTACTATAAAATTGAGTTTTCACTAACAAGTAGAAGCAAAATGTGAGCCTGAATAGTAACTACAGCATTATCATTATATTTATTTCTCAGTGATAATTCTTGTAATGATTAATGAGAGTTTTCCAGCCAGGTTTAGGTTGAGAGTTAACGTTAAGTAAAAGACTGGATGATATACAAATCTGAAATTGTTTTAGGATACAGTGGTTCAGGAAAATGTAGGATTAATGGAAACTACAGTATTTTTCCTGGTAAGAGAATTTGAGGACAAGTAATATAATGGTTCATGTTAGGGAAGAAGATAACTTCACAGGTAGAGTCAGGAAATTTGTTGGAAATTAAGGCAAATTGAAACTCATTCCCAGAGTGCAAACTGGAATATTCATTACAATGAATAAAAATTAGAGTATTTTTTAATATTAATTTTGGACTATTATTAGGTTGAAAATTAGGTTTCAGTTCCAGCTGGGCTTAGTGTTAGCATCAGGGAAATGGAATATTTAGGGTCAAACTGAAAGTAAATCTTTGAATAACAAGTCAAGATCGAATTAGGATGAATATGAAATAGGAAACTGCTAATAATATTCGGATTAGGATATGATTAGTGTGAGGGTTAGCCTGAATGTTGTGTTAGAAAAATGGCAAGATATTGAGTAAAACTAAAAAATATTTTACAAAAGATGAGTTGAAGCAAAGACAGGATGTATAAATTTAGTGTACTTTTGTGGCTTTTAGAATCCAAAGGCAATTGGTTCTAGGGTTAGGGTTACTTTTCTAATTTCTGAACTAATGAATTAAAGGCACAATTCTTTCATTCTTACAAACCAATGCAGTCAGGAGTTGGGGAAAAAACAATTTTCTACATGAAAATGTGTTTTCAAATATTTTCCAACCAGGATTAAATAATAGTGAACATGGTGTCATTTATTAAAATTAGGTAAGCTGATGATAAAACTTTCAAAAATATCCAAACACATAAGATTGGAACTCAGATATGTTATTGGGAAAACAGATACTTGCTCTAGCTGGGAAATTGTGTGTGTGTGTGTGTGTGTGTGTGTGTGTGTGTGTGTGTGTGTGTGTGTGTATGCACCCACCACCGGTCTTCAAATCAGGCCTGGGTCCTTTCATCAGCTTATTCTGTGGAAATATAGCACTAAACCACGTAGCCAAAGGCTTTCCTCTGGCTTTTTAGTAGTTGTTTTGAGATAAGTACCTCATGAATTTTCCTTTCTACACTTAATCTTCTGATCCCCAGTAATCCTTGGGTTAGTGTTACTATGGGTGCTACCACAAAGTTACAGTTCATTAAACTGTGAGCAATATGGAAGTACTCCTGCAAGACATGAAGTAACCAGTTCATTAATGTGGGAGTAACAGGATCACATTAGATTGCCTTCAAACACATTACTTCTGATGAGTTTAACTGAAGCCCAAAGCATAATCCAAACCTATTAGCCACACTGTATTAAGCAGCACATATTCATGGTGTAGAATATGTACAATGAATTGAATCCTGATTCAAAGGACTTTGGTTGGCACGAAAGAAATAGAGTGTCATTGAAATGAAGTCCAGACTGGAGGCCTGTAGCGAGCAGGAGAGCATCTGCTTAGTGTGTGTCCCACCCCCAGGAAGATAAAGAAGTAGAAGAGAAAGTGTAAGAAAAAGAGGAAAGGAAAGGAGGAGAAGGGGTAAGAGAGGAGGAAGGGCATAGCAGGAAGGAGAAGAGGAGGGGACAGGGAGAAAGTAGAGGTAGTAGAGAAGGAAGAGGGAAACAGGACCCTGGGGAAGAGGAGCAGGAGAGGAGACAGGAGGAGGGAGATAAATGCAATATAACAGCAAGAATTGTTGGACAACATTTTGCATAAGTGATTTGCATGTGCATGGCAGGATTATTTTCTAATCAGAAAGACAGCTAGCACAGTGACAATATGGGTGTTACCTGTTGCTCAGTCATTTTATTCTCTTTCTTCAATGAGGAGTTCAGAAGAAATACTGAGTTCGGTGTTTTACAAATATACTTCAAGATTTCTTTTTCATGAATCAAACAATGGAAAGAACTAAATGTAACTTCCCTTAATTAAAAAAAGAATAGAAGTTATATTTATTTGTATTACTATGCATGAAGAAATCCTGGAGATTTCTGGTTAATTCAGAGGGACGCATGCAAAAATATAATACAAGAGGAAAATAAAACTCTTTTTAATGTATAATAGGTTATTATTGATTAAAAGTTTTACTGGAATTTTTTCGTTTTTCTTTTTGTTTTTTTGTTTTTGTTTTTGCCAGTTGTTCATTGCTCCAAGGCTGTGCCCTGGAGCCCTTTGCAAGTCACCACGTGAAACTCCATTTCTGTAGTCCCTGTGGGTGTGGTTGCCTCCTCAGGTCACCCGTTGAGATGTGTGGCCAACTCTTTTATGGTGGATGTACAGTGAATGGATGTGTGTGCATGCTCCCCAGCATTGCCAGAGGAGCCACGCCAGCCCTTCCCACCTAACTTCCCAGTCTCAGTTGCTCCATTTCACCCAGGAGCTGGCAGCCATGGGTCTGGAGTTGAGGCCACTGCTGCCCTCTCCTCCTACAGTTGTGCTGGTACTGGTCTTCTGTGCTCCTGAGTGCATGGCCCATCTTAGGGAGACTCTGTTCTGGGGTTACTGCCTGCCCCCTTGAGTGTGGTGTGGGGGACACCATATTTGTACACTGCACAGTCCATGTGTAAAGGAAGGCTGGGCAATGCAGTCTGCCCCCTTGGGGCCAGGCAGCCCAGCCGTGGTTCACCTCATCAGTCTTTAAGGGGGTCTGGGTACTGGAGCCATGTGTTGGACCCTCTGCCAGCTGGCTTGTGACAGCTGCAGCAGCTTAGCAACCTGGAGCCTCTTTAGCATCTCTGTGGACCTCCATTTTCTGGTCCTGGTGGACTCGGGTACAGAGCCAATCATACATATGCCAATAAGTGCCAGAGAAGCCTGGACTTGCAACATACCAGCTGCAGCACCGAGGGAATGAAGGCCCTCTTGCTTTGCTGTGTAGCCTCCTCCTTCGCCCTTCTGGCCCACATGGGCCCAGCTCTGGGTGCCATTCCAGGGATACTCCATTTGGAGGCAATGGGGTCACCCCCTACCCTCATTGTTCTCCAAAGCAGGGGAAAGGACATGGCCTTGGCAATGTAGGCTTCAGAGATGGAAGGCGGGACATGGCGTCTGCCCTGCCTTCCTCGCTGGCTTTGGCACCTGAGTCTGGGTTGCATGGCTTGGTCACTAATGGAACCTTGTTGGCTACAGCCCACCGCAAAGGTCCTGCACCTGCTGCAGCAGCAATGCGGTGTCCTGGACCACCTTAGGGTCCCCACATGGCCCTCGGATGGGTCTACTTGGGCTGGGTGTGGGTTTCATCTCAGGACTCCCATTAGGAAATGCCACACCCTTCCTGGTACTGCAAGCAAGAGGTGCCACATATATCTACTTTCTAATATTTTCCTTCACTGAGATAAACAGAACTTGGAAATATAAATAAGTTTTATAAAAACAAAATATATAACCTATATCACTTCCACCTTCTAAATCATTGTAATATTTTTTATATCCAGTAGGAATTCAGTCTGTAATTATTTATTTTACATTTGAATGTAACTAATGTAATGTATTTTGTGTTTATTTAACTATTCTAGTATAATTTCATTTGCACTACTTACAATTTTTTTCAAATTCTGAGATTCAGTCACGTGTTTATGGATAAGTGTTTTGTTGTACTCTTATTTCAGTTTTCCATTATGGCCTTATGAATACAAACAATAAGATCCATGCTTGCTAGTATAAAGTTCAATGATTTTGGACTAGAGACTTAACGATATAGTATTACATATCATACAGTAATGTGTATCACTTTGTTTAATACTGTTCCATAAAATAATTAATAATTCAGGTGGCAGCCACTTCATCTGGCATGCTGGTCTGTCTGGTGAAGTAGGATCCTAGTGGCAGCCTGCCCATATCGGGTGATTGCGGGCACCTCGCCTGGGACTGTGGGAGAAGTACAGGGTACACCTGCTGTTCATCTAGGGCAGCAACCCGGCAGCTGCTGTGTGAATGACACAGTGTCACTGACTCACATCTAACACATGCCAGCCCCGTGGGCTTAGGCCCTGAGGATCAGCCCCTGGGAGCACACACACATCGTGGGGCAGGAGGCGCCTACCTAGGAAGGTGTGCAGACCAAATATAAGCCACTCTGCAGATTAGCTGGTACAGTATTTGTTCTCCTTAAAGCAGGAGACAATTCTGCTCTGCTGTGGGGAGAAAACAAGAAAGACAGACCCAGGCAGGTGAAGCCAACTTTTTGTACTCAGGCTGGCAAGGAAACTTTCCTCCATGCACTCTCCAGCTGGCTCAGGAAGTCCTACCATGCTCCTTGTCCATGGAGTAGCAGCCAGGGACACTCACGTCTGGTACTCCTGGATGCTCTTTTGGGTTTGTTTGTTAATTTACACAGACAGCCCCTCCCTCAGACAGCAGAGTTATTCTGGGTATTGTAAAAGGTTCTGCATCTGAGCATTCCCAATGTTTGGTTTTTGTATTGTTTCTTATAAATTCTTTGTGAAATTTGTGTTTTAGGTGTTGAGGTGCGAGAGAAGGAGCCAGATTATGAACATAGTTTCCTACCAGTCTTTTATTTATAAATGAAAACCGATTCTCTATAAAAATGCCTATCAGGAAATAACTTGAGAGGGGAAAAAAAGGCTGCTTTCTCATAAGATCAAAATATGCTAGTTTTATATGCATATTTTATGCGCTCAAAATACAATTAAATAACTCACTATCTAGGAACAATTGTCCAGAGCTAAGAGTTAAGTGTCTGGGAACTAGAGGCAGGGTGTTTGTGAGCTTTACCCAAAGGGAGGGAAGAAAGTTAAAATTCATAAATAACTTTGTAGAATCAAGGTAGCAATACAAAATGAGAATCACAATAAACTTCTTTGCTATTTGGGTCTTTTACTGTTCCAAATGAATTTTTGGATTGCTTGTTCTATATCATTGAAGAGTGACATTGGGATATTGGTAGGTATCACATTGAATTTGGATATAGCCTTTGGCAGTATTGCCATTTTCTTTTTTTTTTTTTTTAATTTAATTTAATTTTATTTGTGAACATACTGTACAGAGGAGTTACAGTTACATGGGCAGGATAATGCGTACATTTCTTATCAAGCATTGCAGCCTCCTCCTTTGTTTACCCTTCACATCCCTTCCCAGCCTCCCCCCTCCCCCACTAATCCCAATCCTTCTCCTTCCCCCCCTTCTCCCCCTTCCCCCCGCCCCCCCGCACCAACGTTGTAAAGCTTGTTTTGGACATGACAACTTGTACTTCTCATTGTTGCAACAGGTCCACCTGTATCCTTAAACAACTGGTTTTTTCCCATCTCCTCCACAAGTTATACTGACATCAAATATAGTGAAAGCAGGGGTTATACTGTGGGGGAGGGACATACAAAGCAACAAAGAGATAATCTTATAAATGTGTTAGAAACACATGCATGAAAGAATAAAACATTAAAATACACATCTAAGGGTTCATTTTCCCGACATCACATTATCTGACCTTTTCCGCTTGACTCATACATATACTAGATATTACAAATAAGGGAAACCATGGGACCTACGTTTCTTTGGGCCTGGCTTACTTCACTAATATAATTTTTTCCAAGTTTTTCCATTTCCTAACAAATGGGGCAATGTCATTCATTCTGATGGAGGCATAGAACTCCATTGTGTATATATACCACATTTTCTTGATCCATTCATCTACTGAGGGGCATCTGGGTTGGTTCCATATCTTAGCTATGGTAAATAATGTTGCAATAAACATAGTTGTGCTGGTAGCTTTAGTGTGGTCTTGTTTGTAAACATTAGGGTAAATGCCCAAAAGTGGGATTGCTGGGTCATAGGGGAGCTCTATGTGAAGTCTTTTGAGGAACCTCCATACTGCTTTCCAAAGTGGTTGAACAAGTTTACATTCCCACCAACAATGAAGTAAGGTTCCTTTCTGTCCACATCCCCTCCAGTATCTGTTGTTGTTAGAGTTCTTGTTTTTGCCGTTCTAACTGGAGTGAGGTGATATCTCAATGTTGTTTTGATTTGCATTTCTTTTATGGCTAGGGATGTTGAACATTTCTTCATGTGTCTATTGGCCATCCTTCTTTCTTCTTCAGAGAAGTTTCTCTTTAAGTCTTTCGCCCACTTACTTATTGGGCAGTTGTTTCTTTGAGGATTTGTTGTTGGGGGGTTTAATTTTTTGAGTTCCAAGTATATTTTAGATATGAGACCCTTGTCCGTTGTATGGCTAGTAAAGATCTTCTCCCAATCCGTGGGCTTTCTGTTGATCTTGCTAGTTATGACATTTGCCCTGCAGAAGCTCTGCAACTTTATGCAATCCCATTTGTCCAACCTTTCTTTGATTTGTTGTGTTTCCGGGTCTCTATTCAGAAAATTTCGGCCTGAGCCAAGGAGACCCAGGGTTTCTCCTATTCCATCCTGTAATGTTTTCAGAGTGTCTGCTTTGAGTTCAAGGTCTTTGAACCATTTGGAGTTGATTCTGGTGCAGAGTGATATATAAGGATCTAGCTTTAGTTTTCTACATGCAGTTAACCAATTTTGCCAGCACCATTTACTGAAGAGGCTGTCTGTCTTCCATTCTATTGTTTTAGCTCCCTTATCGAAGATTAGATGGCTATAGGTCTGTAGGTTCATGTCTGGGTTTTCAATTCTATTCCATTGGTCCTGAGGTCTGTTCTTATGCCAATACCAAGCTGTTTTGATTATTATGGCTTTATAGTAGAGTTTGAAGTTTGGTATTGATATTCCTCCAGCAGTGTTCTTTCCATTCAGGAGCGTTTTTGCTATTCCGGGTCTTTTATTGTTCCATATGAATTTTTGGATTGCCTCTTCTATTTCCTTGAAGAATGAGGTTGGAATTTGGATAGGTATCGCCTTGAATTTGTAGATAGCCTTGGGAAGTATTGCCATTTTCACGATGTAAATCTTTCCAATCCAGGAGCATGGGAGATTTTGCCATTTTTTAAGTTCTGTGTTGATTTCCTTTTTCAAGATTTTAAAGTTTTCATCATAGAGGTCCTTCATTTCTTTAGTTAAGTTAATTCCTAGGTATTTTATTTTTTGTGGGGCTATTACAAATGGAGTTGCTTTCCTAATTTGAGCCACACTTTTCTCATTGTTGGCATACAGAAAAGCCATTGATTTTTGGGTGTTAATTTTATAACCTGCTACTTTGCCAAAGTTTTGAATCAGCTTGAGTAATTTGGGAGTGGAGTCTATGGGATTCTTTAAATACAAGATCATGTCATCTGCCAAGAGGGAGAGTTTTATTTCTTCTTTCCCTATTTGGATCCCCTTTATGTCTGCATCTTGTCTTATTGCTGTAGCTAGGCATTCTAATACTACATTGAAGAGAAGTGGAGAGAGTGGGCATCCTTGTCTTGTTCCTGAGTTAAGAGGAAATGGCTTTAGTTTTTCACCACTGAGTATAATGCTGGCTGTAGGTTTGTCATATACAGCCTTTATTGTATTGAGGAATGTTCCATGGATTCCTAATTTTTCCAAAACCTTCATCATAAAGGGGTGTTGGATCTTGTCGAATGGTTTTTCTGCATCTATTGAGATAACCATGTGGTTCTTCTTCTTGCTCCTGTTGATGTGATGAATAATATTAATTGATTTGCGTATATTGAACCAGCTTTGCATCCCTGAAATGAATCCTGTTTGATCGTGGTGTATGATTTTTTGCATGAATTGTTGAAGTCGATTGGCCAAAATTTTGTTGAGAAATTTTGCATCAATGTTCATCAAAGAAATGGGTCTATAGTTCTCTTTCTTTGATGAGTCCCTGCCTGGTTTTGGGATGAGGGTTATGATGGCTTCATAGAATGTGTTCGGTAGTGAGCTTTCTCTTTCAATTTCATTGAAGAGTTGGAGGAGTATTGGTGTGAGCTCTGCTTTGAAGGCCTTGTAAAATTCCACTGTAAAACCATCTGGTCCTGGACTTTTCTTAGCTGGGAGGTCCCTTATTGCTGTTTCTATTTCAATGCTTGATATGGGCCTGTTAAGCTGGTTTAACTCATCTTGGTTTACTTTTGGCATGTCAATATTTGCTAGGAAAAGGTCCATTTCTGTCAAGTTCTCAAACTTATTAGCATAAAGTTTTGAGAAGTATTCCCTTATAATGTTCTGAATCTTGGTTGTTTCCGTGGTGATGTTTCCATTCTCATCTTTGAGTTTATTAATTTGGGTGTGATCTCTTCTTTTTCCGATAAGATTTGCTAAGGGTCTGTCAATTTTGTTAAGTTTTTCGAAGAACCAACTCTTTGTTTTGTTGATTCTTTATATAGTTTTTTTGGATTCTAATTCATTTAATTCTGATTTAATTTTGATTATTTCTTTCCGTCTACTGGATTGGGGTTTATCTTGCTGCTCTTTTTCAAGGAGGTTTGGATGTGTCATTAAATTGCTAGTTTCAGATCTCTCCAATTTGTTGATGTAGGAGCTCAGAGCTATAAACTTGCCTCTGAGTACTGCCTTTGCTGTGTCCCAGAGGAGCTGGTAATTTGTGTGTTCATTTTTGTTGAATAGCATGAACATTTGAATTTCCTTTCTAATCTCTTCCATGACCCACTCTTGATTCAGCAGTGTGTTGTTCAGCCTCCATGTGATACCGGACTTTCTTTGGTGGCTTTTGGTGTTGAGTTCTAATTTTATTCCCTTGTGGTCAGAGAGAATGCAAGGTATAACTTCAATGTTTCTGAATTTAGACAAGTTTGCTTTGTAGCCTAAAATGTGGTCTATTTTAGAAAAAGTTCCATGTGCTACTGAGAAAAACGTGTATTCTGATGCTGCTGGGTGAAATGTTCGGTAGATGTCTGTTAAGTCTAGTTGATCTATGCAGCTGTTTAGATCTGCGGTTTCTCTGTTGAGTTTTTGCCGAGTTGATCTATCTAGTGGGGAGAGTGGTGTGTTAAAATCCCCAACAATTAATGTCTTTGGATCTATATGGGATTTGAGGGAAAGTAGTGTTTCTTTGATAAATTTGGGTGCTCCATTGTTTGGCGAATAGATATTTAGAATTGTAATATCCTCCTGAAGGAGAGATCCTTTAATTAGTATGTAGCGACCTTCTTTATCTCTTCTCACGAATTTTAATTTGAAGTCTATTTTATCTGATATTAAGATTGCAACTCCCGCCTGTTTATGGGGGCCGTTTGATGGTAGATTTTGTTCCAGCCTTTAACATTGAAAATGTGTTTGTTTTTACTGGCAAGATGTGACTCCTGCAGGCAGCAGATAGAAGGGTCTTGTTTTTAATCCAACTAGGCAGTCTATGTCCCTTAATTGGAGTGTTCAGTCCGTTAACTTTAAGATATAGGATTGAGAGGTATTTGGGAGTTCCTGCCATGTTATCCATCTTCTTGGGGGCTGCGAAAACTCGGTTCTTCCTATGGTTCTTGGATTCTGAGTTTGGGTGCAGTTTCTTGGCCTTTGTTGCAGTCTTGTTGGTTTTCTATGTGTAGGACATCTTTAAGAATCTTTTGTAGGGCTGGTTTGGTGGAGATGTATTGTTTCAATTTTTCTTTGCTATGGAAGGTTTTTATTTGGCCTTCAGTTATGAAGGAGAGTTTAGCTGGGTACAGTATTCTTGGTTGATAGTTGTTTGTTTTTAGGGCATGGCATACATCATTCCAGGCTCTTCTTGCTTTGATTGTCTCTGCTGAGAAATCTGAGGTGATTCTAATTGGTTTCCCTTTACAGGTGATTAACCTTTTCTCCTTGACAGCTTTAAGGATCTTTTCCTTGGTCTGAGTTGATCCTGTGTGGATTATAATGTGATGGTGGAATGTCCTATTCTGGTCTGGTCTATTTGGGGTTCTAAAAGCTTCTTGTATCTGAATAGGCCTATCTTTTTGTATGTTTGGGCAGTTCTCTGCTAGGGTCCTGTTAAACAAATTTCCTAGACCATTAACTTCTGTTTCTAGGTGCTCCTCTACACCCATTATCCTTAGATTAGGCCTTCTGATGGTGTCTTCCAGGTGTTGGATTGATCTATCATACTTCTTGGACTTGTCTTGGATGGTTGTATGTTCTTTCTCTATAATATCTAGGCTGTCTTCAATCCCTGAGATTCGATCTTCTGCATGGTCTAACCTGCTGTCAAGACTCTCTACTTTGTTTTTTATCTCTTTTCCTTCTAATTGGTCAGCTTTGATGGCTTCAAGTTCTTCAAGTTCTTTGTTGAAGCTCTGTTTTAGGTCTTGCATGAATTTCTTTACTTCCTTAATTTGGTGTTCAGTGTTTGTTCTCAAATCACTTAGTTGATTGGTTATGGTTTCTTTGGACTCCCATTCCTTCTGTTGGGTTCCATTCAGCATTCCCTTTGTGGTCTCCCTGACTTCCTTCAGCTCTTTGTTAATGGATTCCATGAATGCCTTTAGTGATCTTTGTGTGTTCTCTACCTGGTCTCTCAATTCCTGAATTACTCTTTGATTAGCTTCCTCCCGTTTGTGGGATTCCTGCAGTTCTCTTTCCTCCCATTCATGGGATTTCTGCAGTTCTCTTTGAGTGTTCTCAGCCTGCTCACGCCATTCCTCCCTTTCTCTTTGAGTATTCTCAAGTTGTTCACGCAAATCCTGTATCAGTTTTTGAGTAGCTTCCTCACGCTTATGATATTCCTGTATAAACTTTTGGGATGCCTCCTCTTTCTCCCTATCACGCTCATACAGAGTCCTTTGTAAGTTGTCAAACTTCTCATTTATCATGTTTGTCACCAGTGTTTGTAGAGCTATTTGGGAACTCTCCTCTGGATTGTTCATTATCTGATCTGACCCCTGATTATCAAGATTGGGAATTGAGATACCCGGATTTGCCATTTTTCTTGTGTTTTTCCAGCTTACTCTGCCCATTTGAGATGAAAATAGCACCAGTTTTGTGCTAGAACACTATCTTAAGGCAACCATCAACCAACGTTTGCATTTATACAGTCAATAGTCTACAGATACAATCTAGTTCAACAGATACATCTATTCAACATCAAAAAACTATATGCTAATGGGCTTCAAATCGCAGAGAAGAATTTGGAAAACCAGAAATTTTTAGGGTTAGGGAGAGATGTGGGTAAAAATTAGGAATAGATTGGTGTGGGGAGGCACAGGGAGAGTTAACTATGTCCTAATCTCAATGCAGGAAATAGGTTGGGTAGGATGCAAGTAGAGAGGGAGAGAAAAAGAAGAAAGGGAAAGGGAAATGAAAAGAGACCAGAAAAAAAAGTTAGAAACGTAAAAATTAATATAGTTGTGGAGATTGAAAGACCATCTATTTAGAGAGGAATGTGAATATAATGAGAAAACAGGAGGGAGATAGAGGAGATGTGAAAAACTTAAAAAATGCTTAAAATATTATATAGGTATAAAGAGGTAGTACTGCTATTAAGGAATTTAAGCAGCAGAGGTTTTGGATTGAGTAATAAATTTGTGGATTAAGTGTGTACACAATGGGGGATAGGGTCTACTAGTTAACTATGGGTTTATCTGAGGATGTGCAGGACAAGAGTTAAGTCACATACAGAAGAACAAAAGAAAGGAATAGGTGAAAAGGATAAGAAAGGGAGAAAAAAAAGATCAGAAGTTCAGCAGAGCTAGACAAAAAACGAAAAGATAATTAAGAAAGAAAGAAAAAGAGAGAGAAGACAAGAAAAGAAAGGAAAACGTACATTCAGGTATTCCTAAAATAAAAATTATAAGAGGGAAAAAAAAAGTTACTGGAAAACAATTATTTTTTCAAAAAAGGCAAAAATTAAAGATTAATAAAAGTTTTAGAAAAGAAAAGATAAGAAGAAAAAAAAGTTCTTTGATTTTTTTTTTGATTTTTTTGGGAGGGGTGGGAAGAATCCTCTCTCTCCCTTTTGTCTGTAACCAGCCTCTTGTTGGAGTCTCTGGTCAGCTTGAGGTCCTGTGGCTTGATTGGTTTCTTAAGTCAGTTTGTACAAACAGGCAGAAAAATGCTCTGCTTTACCCAAGATTTTGAGATCCTCCTCCCAGGTTAGTTTAATGGGAGGGTGATCTGCTTTGAGAATCACAAAAGAGGGGTGATGAGGCTAGGTTCTGGTAGAGTTGAGGCCTTTCAACAAACAGTAGCTTTTCCCTGGGGCTATTTTGTGAAAAAAAAAAACTCACAGCACCCAGCCTGGAGCCATTCTCAGGGTTTGCTGGCGCCTGAGCTGGGTGACTTTTCCCTGGATGGAGCTGAGTCTGGCAGGTCACTTCGCCGTTAAGTTCTTGTGACCTGCTAAATGACTCGTTTTATTCCAAGGCCTGAGCTGGAGCTAGCCGCTCCTCCGAGTTTTGTCGGTATCCAAGATGGAGATCACCGGTGCTGGGGGGGGAGGGGTGGCCTTCCCTGCTCTGCTCCCTGAGAAGGAGTGAGGACCTCGGGCTTCTACTCACGCCGAGACTTGGATCCTGGGTCGTCTCTGGTCTGCAAACTGCAGGATGTAGATGTCCGTTCCTTGTCGATTCTTGCTGGTGTTGTGTAGAATCCTCTCGCCCGCTGCGTCTGGCTCCTTCGTCCCGGACTCTCTGCGTGAGCTCTCAGGTATGGCCGCGACTGTGGTCGCCGCTGCGACCCTGCCGCTGCCGCGGCGGCTGCTGGCAGGCGCTCAGATGTGTCTCCTTGTCTTGGCTTCCCCTCTCTTGTCTAACTCTCTGTCCTGTGATGGCACACTTGGTGTGATTCTCTGGCTTAGGACTGTTCACTGGAACTCTAAAACTGCTTTCTATGCGAGAGCTTGTTCAGATTCCAGCTTCTCCTCAGCCATCTTCCCGGAACTCCCTCCAGTATTGCCATTTTCATGATGTTAATCCTCCCAATCCAGGAGAATGGGAAGTTTTCCACTTCCATAGCTTTGCTTTAATTTTCTTTTTTCAGGTTTTTAAAGTTCCCATCATAGAAGTCCTTCACCTCTTAAGTAAACTCCTAGGTATTTTATTTTTGGGCGGCTATTAAAAAGGGGTTGCTTTCCTAATTTCAGCTGCACTCTTATCGTTATTTGAATACAGGAAAGCCATTATTTTCTGAGGGCTAATTTTATACTCTGCTTGTTTGCCAAAGTTTCTGATCAGCTCATGTAACTTGGGAATGGAGTCCATGGGTTTCATTAAATACAAGACCATGTCATCTTCAAAGACAGAGTGTTTTACTTCATCTTTTGCTACTTGGATCCCTTTAAGATTGCATCTTATCTTATTGCCCCAGCTAGTATTCTAATACTAAGTTGAAAAGGAGTGGAGAGAGCAGATATCCTTATCTTATTCCTGAATTTATAAGAAATGGATTTAACTTCTCACCATTAAGTATAAGGCTGGCTGTAGGTTTGTCAATACTTAGCAGAAAGAACAGCACTAGAGCAATATTAGTTCCAAATTTCAAACGCTACTAAAAAGCCATAGTAATAAAAACAGCTTGGTTCTGGCACAAGAACAGACCTGAGGACCAATGGAGTAGGACTGAAGACTCAGAAATGAATCCCTGACCGATAGCCACCCAATCTTTGACTAGGGAGCTAAAAAAAGAGAGTGGAAAAAAGACAGCCTTTTGAGTAAATGGTGTGGGCAAAATTGGTTAAACACCTGTTAATCTAAAGCTGCATCGGTATATATCACCCTGCACAAGAATCAACTCCAAATGGATCAAAGACCTCAAAATAAAAGAGGACACTATGAAAACAGTACATGAAGGAATAGGATAAACTCTAGGGCTTTTTAGCACATAACGAAATTTTCTTAATAGAGAGTCAGAAACAAAGAGTAAAGAAAAATAAGTTAAGAAATTCATTCCTTAATTCATCTCTTTATGAAACAAGTAATTTACTATTACAGGATGAGATGGAATTATAAATTCCAAGTGCTGATACAGTCTGTATGTAATAAACATATTACAATAGTCAAAAAAAGAAATCAAAGAAAGGATGGACAAATGGGATTGCATGAAACATGAGAGCTTCTGCAAGACAAAGGTCATAGCTAGCAATATCAATAGAAAGCACACGTTCTGGGAGAAGATCTTCAAGAGTTATAAAACGTACAAGGTCTTATATCTAAAATGTACTTAGGACTCAAAAAATTAAATCCCCAACAGCAAATCCTCAGAGAAACAACTTCTCGATAATTAAGTGGGCTAAAAACTTAAAGAGAGACTTCTCTGAAGAGGAAATAAAAAAGGCCATTAGATACATGAAGAAATGCTCAACTATTCAAACTACAAAAGAAATGCAAATCAAGAGAACATTGCGATTGTACCTTACTCTAGTTAGAATGGCTATAATCAAGAAATTTATTTTTTTTCTTTTTTTGTGGTGCTGAGGAATCCAGCCCAGGGCCTCATGCATACAAGCCAAAACACTCTACTCCTGAGCCAACTTCCCGGCCCCTAATCAAGAAATTTAACAACAATCTGTTGGAGGGGATGTGGCTAAAACGGAACCCTATATCATTGATGGTGGGAGTGTAAAGTTGTTTAACCACTTTGTAAAGCAGTATGGAAATTCTTCAAAAGAATCCATGTAAAGTTCCCCTATGTCCCAGCAATCCCCCTTTGGGGCATTTAGGTATTTACCCAAATGGTCACAAAGTCATACCAAAGTTGCCTGTGCAACCAGGTTTATGGAACCAAACTCGATGCTCCTCAGTTCATGAATCGATCAAGAAAATGTGATACACGCACACACACACACACACACACACACACACACACACACACACACACACAATAGAATTCTATGCCTCCATTAGAAAGAATGAGATTGTCACATTTGTTAGGAAATGGAAAGACTTGGTAAATATTATATTAAGTGAAGTAAGCCAGGCCCAAAGAAACATACGTCCCATGGTTTCCCTTGTTTGCAAGGACTAGTACATGTCTAGGACAAGCAGAGAAGATCAAAGGCTATGAACATATAAACATATAAGATGACATTAAGTGAAAGGTATCCCAAGTCAGACACACAAGTGATTTTTTCTTTCTTGTTTTTAATATACTTATAATGCGCTATGTGATTCTTTTGTAAGTTCATTCCCCCATGGTATAATCCCTGTTTTCATTGTATTTGATTCCAGTATTCAGCATTTTTATATACATTTTTGTAATTTGGGGAGTGGAAAGTTATAGCAGAATGCTGAAATGGGGATGCAGGTTGACCCATTGTGATTATGAGATGTACAGGACACTGTGTCGAAAATGAATTTACAATGTCGGATAATGGTTAAGGAGGGAGGAGTTTGAGAGTTGTGGAAGGAAAGGGTAGTAGGGGAAAAACAAAGGAGGAGGTAACAATGCTCAATAGGAAATGTACTCATTACCCTACTCATGTAACTGTAAACCCTCTGTATAGTATTTTTACAATAAAAATATAAAATTCTCTTCCTGGTGTAGATTTCCTCGGCATTGCATTTTTTTCCTTTTCTGGCTGTGGTTAGGTCCATCTGCCTAATGGATGAGTAATCTTCAAGGCTTCTTGGTCCTGAAGTGGGACTTGGATTATCCAATGATGTTTGGAACTGGACCAAGGACAGGACCAAACCACTTCCAGGGCATTGTTTCTTCATTCCCCCCGCCCCCATGCAACTAGGATTGCAAGCAGAATTTCTCTTAATTCGGCTCCAGAAAACAATCACTGAACCAAAAGGCAAGGTCACCAAACACCTCCCCTCCTCCCCCCATTCCCTCCTTTCTTCCTCCTTGGTAAAGTACAAAATAATTTTGCAGGTTTTGGCAAACACACAAATTGCCAACTATCTCCCCTTTTAAACTAGGTTAAAAGTCACTAAGACATTTAAACTGATAATGCCACACTCATTATTCTGGACAACAACTTCAGGTTGTTTGATGCTTTAATTTGTTGTTGTTGGTGGTGGTGGTAGGAGGGCCTCAACTCTGGGTCTGGTTGCTGTACCTGATGAGCTTTTCAGCTAAAGGCTAGTGCACTACCACTTGAGCCACAGAGCCATTTCCACATTTTTCTGCTTATGTGGTGCTGAGGAATTGAACCCAAGACCTCATACATTCAGGACAAGCACTCTACCACTGAGTCTCCTTCCCAGCCTTAATGCTTCAATTCTTTAAATTGTATTTTTGTCAGTCCTATAGTTTAATCTCAGGGTGTTAACATATTACTGAGTTCTTCAGCTCAAGTGGAACCCTCTACCACTTGAGCCACACAGTGCCAATTTCTGTTTTCAGATAAGCGTCTTTCAGATATTCCTGCAAGGGTTTGCCTTGATCCGTGAATTTTTAAATTATATTTCTTCTATGTATTTATTGGAATATTGCAGTTTATCTGAAATTTAAAGTTTTCTGTAAAACTTTGTCTTCAAGTATTCCAATAGTATTAATTACATTTACAAGATGAAAATCTTATTGTTTGTAGAAAAATCCCATTAAAGTCCAAATGGGAAATATGCTCATTTCAGCAGCCTTGAGTCTCCTTCGTATTCATTTATTTATTTACCTATTTATTTGTGAAAATACCATACAGAGGGGTAACAATTACATGGGCAAGATAATGAGTACATTACTCATCAAGCATTGTTGCCTCCTCCTTTGTTTCCCCTTCCCATCTCTTCTCATCTGCCCCCCACGTTGCTTTCCAGACAACCCTTTGCCCGTCCCCCACCATCGCCTGCCAAGTTGTAAAGTTCGTTTTTCTTTTATTTTTTATTTGTTTATTTTTTTTATAGTGAGAACACCAACAGACGAGTTACAATTACATGGGTAAGATAACGAGTACATTTCAAGCATTGTTGCCGCCTCTTTGTTTCCCCTTCCCATCCCTTTCCATACTACCCCCCTCCCCCATCCGATCCTCCCCCCACCCACCATAAAAGCTGTAAAGTTCGTTTTTCGACCTAACGACTTGTATATCTCATTGTTGCAATGGGTCCACCTGTATCCCGAGTTAAAAAATTAGTTTTTTCCCTTCCCCTCCACAAATTATACCAACATCAAATACCATGAAAGCAGGGGCTTTACTCTGGGGGAGGGACATACAAAGCAATATAGAAATCATCTTATAAATATGTTAGAAACAATCGCAAGAAAAAAAACAACAACATTGAATGCTTATCTTGTGCTTCATTTCACTCAACATCAACTTGTCTGACCTTTTCTCCTTATCTCAGACATATACTGGTTATTGCAAACAAAGGAAACCATGGGAACTATGTTTCTTTGGGAGGGGTTTATTCCCTTAATACAAATTTTTCCATGTCTTTCCATTTCCTAACAAATGGGGCAATGTCATTCTTTCAGACAGAAGCATAGAATTCCATTGTGTGTGTGTATATATATATATATATATATATATATATATATATATATATATATATCACATTTTATTGATCCATGCATCTACTGAGGGGCATCTGGGTTGGTTCCATATGTTAGCTATGGTAAATAACGGTTCAATAAACATAATTGTGCTGGTAGCTTTAATATGGTCTTGTTTGTGACCATTTGGGTAAATGTCCAAAAGTCGGATTGCTGGGTCATAGGGGAGCTCTATGTGGAATCTTTTGAGGAACCTCCATACTGCTTTCCAAAGTGGTTGAACAAGTTTACATGCCCACAAACAATGCAATAAATTTCCCTTATGCTCACATCCACTCTAGCATCTGTTTTTATTAGAGTTCTTCCTTATAGCCATTCTAACTGGGGTGAGGTGGTATCTTAATGTTGTTTTGATTTGCATTTCTGTTATGGCTAGAGAGGTTGAGCATTTCTTCATGTGTATATTGGCCATCCTTCTTTCATCTTCAGAGGAGTTTCTCTTTAAGTCTTTAGCCCACTTATTTATTGGGCAGTTGTTTCTTTGAGGATTTGTTATTGGAGGATTTAATTTTTTGAGTTCCAAGTATATTTTAGATATGAGACCTTTGTCTGTTGTATGGTAGTGAAGAGCTTCTCCCAATCAATGGGCTTTCTATTGATCTTGCTAGCTATGTCCTTTGCCATGCAGAAGCTCTGCAATTTCATGCAATCCCATTTATCCAACGTTTCTTTGATTTGTTGTAATTCTGGGTCTCTATTAAGAAAATTTCAGCCTGTGCAAAGGAGACCTATTGTTTCTCCTATTCCATTCTTTAATGTTTTCAGATTGTCTGTTTGACTCCGAGGTCTTTGACCCATTTGGAGTTCATTCTAGTGCAGAATGATATATAAAGATCTAACTTTAGTTTTCTACAAGTAGTTAACCAATTTTGCCAACAGCATTTACTGAAGAGATTGTGTCTCTTCTATTCTAATTTTCTTAGCTCTCTTATTGAACATTAGATGTCTATAGGTCTATAGGTTCATTTCTGGATTTTCATGTCTAGTCCATTGGTCCTATGGGCTGTTCTTGGGGCAGTACCAAGCTGTTTTAATTACTATGGCTTTGTAGAAGAGTTTGAAATTTGGTATTGATATTCCTCCAACACTGTGGTTTCCGTTAAATATCGTTTTTGCTATTCGGGGTATTTTACTTTTCCATATGAATTTTTGGATTACGTCTTCTTTTTACTAAAAGAATAAGGCTGGAATATTGATAGGTATCATATTGAAATTGTAGATAGCCTTGGGAAGTATTGCAATTTTCACGATGTTGATCTTTCCAATCCAGGAGCATGGGAGTTTTTGCCACTTTCTAAGTTCGGTTTTGATTTCCTTTTTCAGGTTTTTAAAGTTTTCATCATTGAGGTCCTTTTTTCTTTGTTAAGTCCTAGGTATTTTATTTTTTGCGGGGCTATTACGAATGGAGTTGCTTTCCTGATTTCAGTCATACTTTTCTCATTGTTGGCATTCAGAAAAGTCATTGTTTTTTGAGGGTTAATTTTATACCCTGCTACTTTGTCAAAGTTTTGAATCAGCTTGAATAATTTGGGAGTGGAGTTCGTGGGATTCTTTAAATCCAAGTTCATGTCATCTGCAAAGAGGTAGAGCTTCTTCTTTCCTTATTTGGATTCCCGTTGATATTTGAATCTTATCTTATTGCTGTAGCTAGGCATTCTAATCCTAGTTTGAAGGGAAGTGGAGCGAGTGGACATCTTTATCTCATTCATAAGTTAAGAGGAAATACCTGTATTTTTCCACCATTAAGTAAAATGCTGGAAGTACATTTGTCATATGCATCCTTTATTGTATTGAGGAATGTTCCCTGAATTCCTAATTTTTCCAGAACCTTCATCATATAGGCGTATTCGATCTTGTCAAATCCTTTTTCTGCATCTATTGAGGTAACCATGTGGTTCTTATCTTTGCTCTTGTTGATGTGATTTATTGTATTAATTGGTTTGGGTATATTGCAGCAGCTTTACATCCCTGAAATTAATCCTGTTTGAACATGATGTATGATTTTTTTGATGAATTGTGAAAGTCGACTGACCAAAATTTTGTTGAGAAGTTTTGCATCAAACTTCATCAAAGAAATGGATCTATAGCTCACTTTCTTTGATGAGTCCCTGTCTAGTTGGGGGATGAGGTTTATGATGGCTTCATAGAATGAGTTCGGTAGTGAACTTTCTCTTTCAATTTCATTGAATACTTGAAGGAGTATTGATGTGAGGTCTGCTTTGAGGGCCTTCTAGATTTCCGCTGTAAAACTATCTGGTCCTGGGCTTTTCTTAGATGGGAGGTCTCTTATTGCTATTTCTATTTCATTGCTTAATATGGGCCAGTTAAGATGGTTTAACTCATCTTGGTTTAGTTTTGGCATGTCTATATTTACTAGGAAACAGTACATTTCTAATAAGTTCTCAAACTTATTAGCCTAAAGGTTTGAGAAGTATTCTTTATAATATACTGAATCTTGGTTGTTTCTCTGGTGAAGTTTCCATTCTCTTCTCTGAATTTATTCATTTGAGTGTGCTTTCTTGTTCTTCTAATAAGATTTGTTAAGGGTCTGTCAATTTGTTAATTTTTCAAAGAACCAACTCTGTTTTGTTGATTCGTTCTATGCTTTTTGAATTCTACTTCATTTAATTTTGATTTAATTTTAATTATTTCTTTCCATGTACTGGATTGGGGTTTATCTTGCTGCTCTTTTTCAAGGAGGCTCTGATGTCTCACTAAATTGTTGGTTTCAGATCACGGAGCTGGTATTGTGAGTGGTTATTTTTGTCGAATATTATAAATATTTGAATTTGGTTTATGATCTCCTCCATGACCTACTGGTGATTCAACAGTGTGTTATTCAGCCTCCATGTGTTACAGGACTTTCATTGGTGGCTTTTGGTGTTGGGTTCTAATTTTATCCCCTTGTGGTCTGAGAGAATGCAAGGTATAACTTCAATGTTTTTGGATTTAGACAAGTTTGCTTTGTGACCTAAATGTTGTCTATTTTGGAAAAAGTTCCCTGTGCTGCTGAGAAAAACGTGTATTCTGATGCTGCTGGGTGAAATATTCGGTAGATGTCTGTTAAATCTAGGTGATCTATGCAATTTTTTATATCCATGGTTTCTCTGTTGATTTTTTGCCAAGTTGATATAACTAGTGGGGAGAGTGTGTGTCCCAACAATTAATATCTTTGGATCTATAGGAGATGTGAGAAAAAGTACAGTTTCTTGGATAAATTTGGGTGCTCTTTGGGGAATAGATATTTAGAATTGTAATATCCTCCTGAAGGAGAGATCCCTTCATAAGTATATAGTGACCTTCTTTATCTCTTCTCACCAATTTTAATTTGAAATCTATTTTATCTGATATTAGGATTGCGACTCCTTCCTGTTTATGAGGCCGTTTGCCTGTTAGATTTTGTTCCAGCCTTTCACTTTAAACATGTGTTTGTTTTTATGAGCAAGTTATGCAACAGACAGAAGGATTATTTTTTAATGCAACTAGACAGTCTATGTTGCTTAATTGTATTGTTAAGTTTGTTAATGTTGGGAGATAGTACTGAGAGACATTTGTTAGTTTTTGACATTTTATGCACCTTCTTGGGGGCTGCGCAAACTGGGTTCTTCCTATTGTTCTTGGATTCTCAATTTGGGTGCAGTTTCTTACAATTTATTGTGGTCCTGTTGGTTTTTTCTGTGTAGGACATTTTTAAGTAACTTTTTTAGGGCTGGTTTGGTAGAGATATATTGTTTCACTTTTTCTTTGGTATGGAAAATTTTTATTTGTACTTCAGGCATGAAGGAGAGTATAGCTGGGTACAGTATTCTTGGATAATAGTTGTCTGTCTTTAAGACATGGCCTACATCATTCCAGGCTCTTCTTGCTTTAATTGTCTCTGCTGAGAAATCTGAGGTGATTCTAATGGGTTTCCCTTATAGGTGATTGATCTTTTCTCCTTGACAACTTTAAGGATCTTTTCCTTGGTCTGAATTGATCCTGTGGATATTATAATGTGGAGATGTGATGTCTTGTTCTGGCCTGATCTATTTGGGGTTCTAAAAGCTTCTTGTATCTGAATAGGCCTATCTTTTTGCATGTTTGGGAAATTTTCTGCTAGGATCCTGTGAAACATTTCCTAGACCTTCTGTTTCTAGGTGCTCCTCTACATCTATTTTCCTCATTAGGGTTTCTGATGGTGTCTCCCAAATGTTGAATAGATCTATCATATTTCTTGTATGTTCTTCCTCTATAATATATAGACTGTCTTCAATCCCCGAGTTTCAGTCTTCTGCATGGTCTAACCTACTGTCAAGAATTTCTACTTTTTTTTAATTTCTTTTCCTTCTAATTGGTTGGCTTTGATGGCTTCAAATTCTTTGTTGGAGCTTTGTTTTAGATTTTGTATGAATTGGTTTACTTCCTTAATTTTGTGTTCAGTGCTTATTCTCAAATCATTTAGTTGATTGGTTATGGTTTCCTTGGACTCTCATTCCATTCAACATTCCCTTACGGTCTCCCTGTCTTCTTTCAGCTGTCTTTTAATGGATTCCACGAATGCCTATCTTTGGTATGAAAGTAACACCAGTTTTGTGCTAGAACACTATTTTAAGGCAAGCATCAATCAAATCCTTTAGTTGCACAATCAAAAGTCGATACAATCTATTTCAACAGATACAATCTATTCAATGTAAAACAACAATGTATTAATGGGCTAAGAACAGCAAAGTTGAATTTGGCAAACGAGAAATTATTAGTTTTAAGGAGAAAAGTAGGGAAAAATAGGACTATAGCGCTGTGGAAAGGTAAAAGGAGAGTGAAATTTACCAAGTCCTAATCTCAAATAGGAAAATGGATTGGACAAAACAATAGGAGAAAGAGAAGAGAAAATAAAAGAGGCAAGAAAAAATGGAAAAACAAAAATTTAAATTTAAAAAGTGAAACACAAAAATGATGCAAGTTTAAAGAAGAAATATTGAGACAAGAATGGGAATAGGATGAGAGGAGGGGAGCAATAGAAAGGAGATATGAAGAACTAAAAATGCTTATAATAAAAATAAAAAATAATTATAATATTATATAGGTCTTATGAGATAATACCGTTATTAAGGAATTTAAGCCGAAGAGTTTTTGAAATAAGTAATAAATTTATGGATTATGTGTGTAAACAATTTGGAATAAGGTCTAATAATCAAAGAAGGGTATATCTGAGGATGAGCAGAACAGCAATTAAGTCACCCAAAAAAGAATGAAGAGAAGAAATAGTGAAAAGAATGAGAAAGGAAGAAAGGAAAGGTTCAAAAGTTCAGTAGAGGTAAAATAAAAATACAAAAGTGCACACACTGTAAGGTCCGCTCCTTGATGGCGAGCAGACTCCACCCTCCTCGCAGCAAAGTTTCCACCCAGACCCTCCATTACATAGGCAACTGGGATACCTGGAAGATGTCATATCTGCATCCGCTGAGGTCACATCTGAATTTGATGTGGCCACACCTTTCTCCGCCCATACCCTAGATAAGGCCGAGCCCAGGCCCAGTCGCTCTCTCTGTTCTTTGCTAGTTTCTCTCTGCCTTTTTCTAGCTCTCTCTGCTCTCTCTCTCTCTCTCTCTGTTCTTTTCTTGTTCTCTCTGCTCTTTTCTAGCTTTTCTCTCTCTTTCCTCTCTCTCTTTCCTCTCTCTCACTTTCCTCTCTCTTTTGCCAGCCACGTGGAGTGCCAACCTTGCCTGGTCCCAGCAGGTCTACTGAATAAACCTACCCCTTACCTGAATACCGCGTGCATGCTGCAGTTCTTACTCGGCTACCTCTTTTTAAAACCTAACATAAATGGTGCTGTGACTTGGATAAAGGGCTTAAAGTCAGGATAGCTGGGATTTCTCCCTGTTTTTTTCCCTCTTTTTTCTTTTTCTGTTCTTCCCTTTTTGCTGTGAGGAATACCCACAGTTCTGACGGCTTTTTGTGAACCAGTCTGTCTGCGGTGGAATCAGTGCATCGATACCATTGCTGCCTTCACATCCATGTCCACACCACTTCTTTACTCTGGTGAGTGAAACTACTCTCTACGGCTCTCTGTTGCTCAGTTTCTGTCCAGACGTGGCGCCACGCCAGACAGCTCCTAAGGCCTTTAGCTGAAAGGCTGGTCACCTCTGAAGCCGAGGATGCTTGGTTTTGTGGGCTTGGCCATTTCTCTCTAAAGGGCTCTAGGGGAAGTCGGAACGCCGCTTCTGCCTGGTCAGCTCTCCTTCACTCACCGGACTGACTCTCCTACTCATTAATGGGGTGCTATGAATCACACCTGAATGGTGAAGCCCCTTTGAAATGCCTCCTGCGCTCCCTGGAAAGCCAGAGAGCCTAATTTTATGCCAGTCTCAGATGTGCACGGTTTTTGCTACTGCAATGGCAAAAGGTCAGAAAGCTGTTTAATTTCAGTCTCTCTTTGCTCTCTGCCAGTCATGTCCAACTTTCCTTATCTCTCCCTTTCTCTTTTCTACATTTTGGCTTGTGCCTTGAAGAGTGCGACGCAGGCTGGATCCCAGGGACCCCCGTCTAGGTTCCCTCTTAAAGGCTAGCCAATATAGGCTTGAATTACAGGCTGTCTTTGCTCTCTCTGCCATTCATGTCCAACTTTCTACCCTTTTTTCTATAACTTTTTGGCCTGTGCCTTGAAGAGTGTGATGCAGGCTGGTTCCCAGGGACCCCTCTTGGTTCCATCTCAAAGGCTAGCCAATGTAGGCTTGGTCTATTTGTTCAGGGTTTCTTTGCATTCTTTCAGAAATTCGCCATCTTGAATTCACCATCTTGGCCACGTGGTGGGTTAAGGTCTTGGCCCCATCTTACCCTTAACCTTCCACTAAGCTTACTACTCCATCCATTTATTCTAAGGTGCCTTGCTAACAAGTTGCTCTTTTCACAGGCCCTGGTAACTGAGGCCCAACCATCTGATGTGCTTTGTTTGCAAAGATATGTAAACGTTGTCAAAATTTTAGGTTTTGTGTTTTGCCTTTTTTGTTTTGTGTTGTGTATTCTACTACTGACTACGTGTTTCTAAAATACTGGGAATATCTGTGCTAAAATTCTCATAACATCTAATGAGTTTTGTTATTGCAGAATATTTGTTGGTCAATTCTTGATAAGAACCAAGTAAGCTCTATTTATTCTACTTGATCTCCTTGTTGCTTTAATTGGAAATAATAAGGGGCTTTTGAGGCAAAAATTGCAGCTCAAAGCCAGCACGGGCTGAAAAATCCCTAAGACTCCATCTCCCAGCTAAACTCTGGAAGTGCTATTGTAACTTAAAGTGGTAGAGCACTAACCTTGAGCAGAAGTGCTCAGGGACAGTGCCCCGGCCTTGAGTTCAAACCTCCTTGAATACCAACTGGGACAAGTCATCCCAGCAACTAGCACCTAGACTCAGCCAGTCTTGGGAACAAGGGAACATGGAGAGGAGTGAGAGGAGATGATGTCACAGCAACTACTTTGTGCCTGCCCTTTCAAAATTAACCAGAGCCAGGAGGTCAATAGAAGTAAGAAGCCTAACTGAACAGGAATTTATATTATTGCCTTTGTCACCTGCTTCTCTAACTAGTCTCCAGATGTCAGAAGTAGCTAGGGACATTTCTACCAACATTTTCAGACCCAAGTCCTTCCTCTTGCCATTTATTTGCTCTCTAGTATTTTTTTTTCCAGCCCCTCAATGCTCATGAGACTTCTCCTGACTTCATCTAAGGATTCAACGACACCAAGGGACAGCAGCTGCCCACTGCCTTCTCTGAGAGGGGACCAAATTCCTGCCTTTTACCTCTATTGTCGACGCCCCTTGTCAGCAGGAAGTAGCCTGAGAGAATACGTGCCCTATTTCATGATTATTAAAAAGCTGGAATGTAAGGTCCGCTCCTGGATGGTGAGCAGACTCCACCCTCCTCGCAGCAAAGTCTCCACCCAGTACCTGCGTTACCTAGGCAACTGGGACACCTGGAAGAGGTCACATCTGCATCCGCTGAGGTCACATCTGAATTTGATGCGGCCGCACCTTTCTCCACCCATACCCTAGAAAGGCCTAGCACAAGCCCAGATGCTCTCTCTGTTCTTTGCTAGCTTTCTCTCTGCCTTTTTCTAGCTCTCTCTGCTCTCTCTCTCTCTGTTCTTTTCTTTCTTTCTCTGTTCTCTGCTCTTTTCTAGCTCTTTTCTCTCTCTTTCCTCTCTCTCTTTCCTCTTTCTTTTGCCAGCCAAATGGACTGCCAACCTTGCCTGGTCCCAGCAGGTCTACCTAATAAACCTACCCCTTACCTGAATACCACATGAGTGCTGCTGTTCTTACTCAGCTACCTCTTTTTAAAAACCTAACACACACATATACACCTAAAATAAAAATTATAAGAGGAATAAAAAGATTAATAGAAAACATTTTTTTAAAATTACAAGTTAATAAAAAGGTACAAAGAAAGGGTTCTTTGGGGGGGGGGGTATTGAATGGGAAGATCCTGTATCTCCCTTGTGTCCGTAACTAGTCTCTTGGTGGAGTCTCTGGTCTGCTTGTGGTGTTTGGTTTTCCTGTTGCTTGATTGGTTTCTTAAGTTAGTTTGTTTGGCAGGCAGAAAAATGGTCTGCTTTACCCAGAATTTTGAGATCCTCCTCCCAGGCTAGTTCAGTGGGAGGGAGATCTGCTTTGTTTCTCACAAAAGAGGGAGTTGACTATTTCCTCTTGTTTGGAGATGATGTGATGAGGCTAGGTTCTGGGTATAGTTGAGGCCTTTTAGCAAACAGTAGCTTTTCCCTGAGGGCTAGCTGGTGAGACACTCACAGAGCCCAGCATGGAGCATTCTCAGGGTTTATGTTAACTGAGTTTCAATTGATTGTCTAGGCTGCTATAGGGAGGGGCAGCCTCTGGCTCTGTTTATCCAGTGAAGAAAGACATTCCTCTGGGGGCAGAGTTTTCACTGCCTGGGTTGGGTCACTTTCTCCTGGGTGGAGCTGAGCATGGCAGGTCAGGTCAGGTTCCTGTGACCTGCCATATGACTCTTTTGTTTTCCTCCAAGGCCTGGGTTGAAGATGTATTCTCAGCCAGGCCTTTGCCAGTATGAAAGATGGAAATCTCAGGGAGTGGCACAGTGGGGAGGGGGAGGGGGAAGGGTGAGCTTGCCTCCTCTGCTTCCTGAGAAGGTGTTATTATGTAAGGGTTCTACTCACGCCAGTGTCTTGGTTTCTGGGTCGTCTCTGGTCTGTGATCTGAAGCATGAAGATACCTGCTCCTTGTCAGCTCTTGCTGGTGTTGGGTAGAAACTGATCATTCGCTGTGTCTGGCACATTTGTCCAGTACTCTCTGTGTTGTAGGTATGGCAGCAATGGCCACTGCTACCGCCACTGCCACCACAGCTACAGCTACCGGCAAGTGCTCAGATCTGTTTCCTCGCCTGGATTTTCCCTTTCTGGCAAAACTCTCTGTACTGGGAAGGCACAATTGATGTAACTCTCCCGCCTAGTACAGTTCACTGGAACACTAAAACTGCTTTCTAGGTGAGAGCTTGTTTAGCCTCCAGGTTCTCCTCTGCCATCTTCCTGGAACTACTCCTCTTTTTTTTCTCTCCAGTATATTTTCTTGTTTTGGAACAAGTCTCATGGACTGTCCAGCCATTCAAAAGGAAGCTTATTCCATTAATTTAATAGAAAAGGAATGCAGCCTGCCTGCATCTCAAGGCAACTTTGAGTATAATGTTAATCTGATAATTCACATCATTGAATTTTCAAAGTCGTATTGATAATTTTTTAAAACTATTCATTAAAGAGGTTCCAAATAGCAAGAATAGAAAACAATATTTTGCTTTCTAAGAATGTTTTAAAAGGTAGTAATTCAATAAAACACATTCTATTCTTCCAAGATTCCATGGTGAAGAATTTCTCTTTTATCATATCCCTTACCACTGACCCCCGCACTTCAAACTTGTAGCTTTTTTCAGTTTTCTTGTTCCCGCTTTCATTTTGGTACTAGCACGAATAATCTTCTTGTAGTATTTGACAATGAAATTCCATTTGTTGTTATAGAGCTCAATACATATTGTCGAAGGCAGACACATGGGCATATCATAGAGCATAAACTATTGAATATCATTAACGTGATCCTATGTAACTATTGCATCAATTAATATAAATACCACATAAATGTGCATCTTCATATAATTTTTAAAATGCAATGTAGTTACATATCATATGTCATAAAATAATTCAGACCACTTGTAGAAGAAACTAAGCTCAACCTTTTGCATCGTTCCCAATACTATTTGTAAAATTTTCTTTTCTCATTAACTTTCACTGCAGGGCCTTCTTTCCGTAGCAATAAGTTATAAGTCATGTCCTTGGATTTTAGTCAACTTTGAGTAAGCTGTTTTCTTTCCACCACAAGTTAGTCCCTCGCGTTAAATACCTGAGGAATAACTTGTCTCAATATGCCTGCAAGAGGAGTATCCAAGTCAACTTTCTGTGCCCACTCTTCCCTTGCTTTGTTTGTGAATGGGGTGTCAGAGACGGGGGAGACAGGGATGTCAGGGTTCAGGTGACTGGAATAATGGTGTTATGAATTATGGGTAGAAGAAAAGAGTAGTAGAGACTAGGATACCAGTTAAAGGTTAACTGTGACTGTAATTGCTGAGTCCCAGTGTCAGGAAATTCGTTAGCTTCAACAGCTTTGCAAGGGTTGGGGTAGCTAACACAGGTATCCAGAACTGTTTATCAGGGACAAGGAAGCATAAACAAAGTGAAAGAGTAAAAGTTGTGAGGGATTCTGGGACACAATCAGGGTAACAAGGTCATGGGTGTTCAAAATGGATAGCCAGTACTATGGTAGAAGCATTTGGCATGGTGGCCTGATGTGATGCAGAGCTCTGGGTTTGCCTGTCCAGTTTTGGCTGTTGTTCAGGCACGTGCCCTCTATAAATGTCTACTCCAAGTAGATTGCATTCTTTGACACCAGCTATAGGATCTTTTCCCTAAGCATCCTGAGAGACCACACTCCACAATGCTGCAGAACAGCCTCCACATAGTGAGTTGCAATCACCTCATGAACTCTTGCTGCTCCTCTCCAATGTCAATTATCATAGTAGCAAGGGATCTGAGATGTGCTCAGGAGCACTGCTTTGGGAAGCTACTAATTCTTACCCTGTCATTCTGGGAGCTCCCTAGAAATGGGCAAGAGCACTTGCTGATGTTCTTCCAACTTCTCTCTGTGCCTCTGCACAAGAATGTTGTACCTCAGATGGGTTACCTTGATGTCCAGGTGGCCTCGAACGTGCTCTATCTTCTCTCTCTATGTGCTCTTCTACTTCAGCTGCCTCTCCTTTCCCTTCCAAGTAGCTCGCTTCATCTCCACATCCTTTGAATTCTGCTGCATATCAACCTGTGGCTTTCACACCAAGCCCTTCCACTTTCTCATCTACCTCTCTAGCTGTGAATATTGTACAACAAGCTAACTTCTGTATCTGTTTATCAAGATTAGAGCTGGAATTTAGGTGGTGCAAGGTAACTGAGAACATGGAGAGCTTCTTAAATACTCCCCTGCCATTCATTGCTCATTGAGAAAGATGCAAATGTGTTCTGGTCAATCTCTCCTTCTCCATTTCTGGTTCAACAGAATAAAGTGAATTCACAATGGAGCTACCAGACAGCTGCTATGTCAGCAAGTGACGAAACCAAAGATAATTTAGTGATGGGATACTTACCAAGTGTACTAGGATAAATGCACATATTTGTAGGATATTACTAAGAGCTTTCATCAAACTGTTTATTTTATGCCCAAAATGGCAGACCTGTGTTAATCTCTCCCCGAAGTCTTCCTGTTCTGAAGGCCCTGAGGACTCCTACAGACAACTCAGACCTAATGACATGTGTGAACATAAAAGTAGGTGAGTATGCATTAGTATTTTGAAGGTGTGGTAAGGTGTTGTCTTGTCATGACCACCATGAAATCAATGTCCTTTCTCTGACATTCATCATATCTCTTGATTTGGCATAATTGGCAGATTTCTTAGTATGTCATTTTCTCCTGTTAGTTCAGTGCACAAACATTTACCCAAATGTTTACAAACAAATGCCCAAAAGTGGGATTGCTGGGTCATAAATGTCAGAAGGGCAAAGGGGAGGGGAGCTGCCTGCTCAGGAATAAAAATGGAGCATACAAGTAACTGCAGTCTCTGACTTTCTATTTTGAAGGTAAGATAAAAGGCAGTTTGAGTTTCTACGAAATCAGTTTCTAGGCATTATGGTTCCTTCAGAACTTCTTTCCTTCCTTCCATATTTTGAGAGCAACAGTTAGTAGTGCTTCTGTCTCTTGGGGGCAATCCTTTTCTTCACACCATGCTTAAAGTAGACAATAGGTGGAAGCTGCTATTAAATAAAAAAAAAGCATGAAATAGCACACAGTGAGTGCTTTACCAGAATTCCTGGACCTAACAATTTCCCAGTTCTGAAGAGAACGTCATTATGGGTGAGTACTAACAACCTCCACTGAATGGTGAGCTTAGAACACTTTTCCCAAGGCTGGTTCTGTCCAGGTTATTGGGATGGCTGAGATCTACTGGA
This sequence comes from Dipodomys spectabilis, assembly GCF_019054845.1. Taxonomy (NCBI): domain Eukaryota; kingdom Metazoa; phylum Chordata; class Mammalia; order Rodentia; family Heteromyidae; genus Dipodomys; species Dipodomys spectabilis. The sequence goes on from NW_024870951.1 coordinate 2,253,373, forward strand.
TCAAAGAACTTACAGACCATGCAAAACAGAAAAGTCTAAGAGATTGAGATCCCAAAAAGAAACTGTACCAAGAAGAGAAAACTTATCATTGCTGAAAAAGGGAGAATACTTAACTAGGAGAATGTTCCCCTGAATACAATATTGGTATAATTATAACAAAGTTCTAAGTTGTGGCTCATCAGTAGAAACTATCAAGTCAAACCTCACTAAAGCTAAAAATAAAACTTATAAAATTAAAAAAAACTATTTGGATTTCAGCACTAACATCTGTTTTAAGGAGTGTGATTGTGGTGTGTGTGTGTGTGTGTGTGTGTGTGTGTGTGTGTGTGGTCTGAGATTATGTATGGGGCAGCATTAGTTCTTAAAAATAATCATATTGTCAATATTTTTTAGGTTTCCCATTCATGTCTGGTGGCGTTCTAGCTCTACCATGTGAAACACACAATTCTTGCTTTCTTCTGGTTAATTGGAGATAAACATGTAATGGATATGTCAACCTGGGTTGGTTTCAAACTATGATCTTCAGATCTTACTCTCTGGAGTAAGTAATGTATAAGAGTGAGCCACTATGCTCAGCCCAGTATTTCCAGCGACTTACATAATCTTTCTGCATCTCAGTTTCTTCCTATGTGAAAAGTGAAAAGAATTACTGTGTGGACCCTAGAATCAGGTGGGAGTTAGGACTGGGTGTAAGAAGTATACGTGTTTGGAATGTGTGTACAGAGTCTGACACTCTCATAAAACTACTGATGTTTATATTGAAATGTATTATAGGAATTGGAAACAAGAGGGATTTTTCTGTTCTAGTTTTCCATTTATGGCATTGAGGGAGCCAGAGATATTCAAGGAGAACAGGGAAACAAATGCAGCACTTGTACACTGTAGATATTGTGTTCAAAATGAGCTATACCACTGTGGACAGGGACAGGAGGGATGGGATTGTCAAACAAGAAATGAACTCATTACCTGACTTTCAAAATGGTTATCCGTATAACAATTTTAAAAATCTAATAACAATTTTAAAAATCCGGGTTGAGGATTCTCTCGTCCAATTTTTAAGACTCAGGCCTACCGTTGGAGTTTTTGAAGGTCAATTTATATGATAATTAATATAAAGCCATAATCTCTTAAGAAATGTTATAACAAGTATTTCATTCTTAGTACTGGTTTCTCTTTGAGTAGCAATTCTGTATGTTGTTGGCAGAACTAATGTTTTACTTTCTGGTTTTAGTATTTGTTAAGTATTGAAATCATTCTTAAAGTTTTTCAACACAGCTCTGCTGTGTCTTGGCACCCTGTCCCTACCTGAAATGGTAATCAACCTATGAAATTCATGTATTTGAGTATGAGTTTTATTTATTTAATTTGCTGATGATGGTGAACTGTCGCTGTTCTTCAGCTCTTCAGCTCAAGACTAGTGCTCTACCACTTGAGCCAAAGTACCTGTTCTAGCTGTTTCTGCTTAGGTGGTGCTGTGGAATCAAACCCAGGGTCTTGTGCATTCAAGCTAAGCTGTCTACCACCAATCCAACTTCTCAGCCCCCATAAGTGGTATTTTTGTGCAAGGGTCTATCAAGCAAATCACTGAGCAAATGTATTCATTCGCCACTAGACATAATCAAAATTATTAATTATCTGAAATTTTAATGAATAAAACTGTTATCATTGTTACTAGGAATTGATTGTCTCCCCATGCTGTAAACATGGACAAGGTATTTTAAACTAAAACTATAAAAGTAATTTTAAGGTCTTGATGCTAACAAATCTGTCCAGGTTTTATTACACTAAACAGAGAATTCAAAATGATTTTTCTTCATAAATACAGAGATTAAAGGACTTATAATATTTATTTCAAAATGCAAATTAAAGGGAAAATCAGTCAGGAGGAAAAATTTATATTGAATGTTAATTTTTGAAGAGGAAAAGAAGATCTTAGATCGCAGACTAAAGACAAAACACTATCAGAACCCTTCATGTTGAATTATAAAAAAAGAAGCTTTAATTGAAAAATTGAGCTGGAATATGCACATCAGTCAAAGGCAAGCAATCAGAGCATACCACCAACAAACAACAGCCATAATGTATATCTCAGAAAAAGGAAACAAGTACAGACCAGTGCTCAACATCCCTGTCCTTGATTTCAATGATACACATATACCTCCCTACACACAGACGCACACTCACACACATACACACACACACACACAAACACTCACACGAACACATAAGAATGTATGCAACAGCTCAACCAACTCACTTCCACTCAACATGAATCAAAGATCTTCCAGTAATATTTGAAACTTTAAAAGTTTCAAGTCTTGTAAGTAATTGATAACAGATGCATAAGCAATTATTTTCTGAATAGACTCTGCTATAGAAATGAGAGTTCATGATGGTTATAACTACTTAAACATCTTTGAATCTCAAAAGAATTAAACAAGAGACAATTCGAATTTTGGGACTATATTTCTACCAACTATTCTTCAAAGGTTTAATAAGAGGTTACAAAATCCAAAATTAAATATCAAATTAATACAACTAATACTTGTGTAAACGAAGTGAAAGACAATGATCAATGGTCTATGCTGCCTCCATTTCTAAGCCGGCTGCACATTGTGGAACCTTTGATTCTGCTGGGCCAGGCCCAGAGTTGTCTTCCCCAGAGAAGTGGCCCTGCTGGTGTTGGCACTGGGAGATTTGTGGAGAGGAGAGGAGGCCTCGGAGGAGGCCGAGCTGGGGTTGGGGATGGGGGTATTAGGGAGAGTACGGGAGGCCCTGGCAGAGGCTGGTGAAGGGAGGAAGGAGGCAGTAGGCCAATGGCTCAGGAAGCAGCAGTCCAAAAGGCAGCTGGGTTCTGGGGAGTGTCTGTGAAGTGCGGAGTTTGGCCCCTGGGGACTCGTGGCTGGGTGAGGAGAGGAAGGAGACTCAAATCCCACCCAAATAGGCAATGAGAAATAAGACAACCAGTGGTTGAAGAATTTCAAGAAAAAAGGCAGGGACTTGTAGGTAAACTCTGGGGGTGAGGAGGGCAGCAGTGCTGAGCCAGTGGTGGTCATGCCTCTCTGGAGGCCCTTGAATTGAGTGAGGGCCAGCTCTGCTGTGCACTAGGCCTCACTCTCACCTTGAAGCAGGTCCCAGGAATCACAGGCACAGCCTCAGCCTGCCCCACAGAGCTGGCCTGCCATGAGTGCTGGGGACCGGGCAGCTGCTGGGAGGTTATGTGCAGCAGGGCAGAGGAAGAATGGCTGGTGGGCACTGTTCCACCCTAGCCAGGCACAGGGCCACTGGGTTAGTTCTGGATCTGGATCAGGACCAGGGACTGCCCTCCCAGACAAGTGGCCCCTGGGGACTTGCGCGGTGGCTGCTATTTGTGGGCTGGGAAATTCCTTAGCATGGCCAAAGAGTCTCCATGGATAGGCACATTTGCTCTTGTGCCTCTCTTATCTTCTGGATTCCCACTGTCCTCCTGCCTCGTGCCATGTCCAACTATAGGAGAAAACTTCTCCAGGCCTCTAAGAGGCCATCCCGGAGATGCTCACAGGGCTTCCCACGTCTGGTTCACCATGCATGCAGGGCTCACAGGGTGCCATCTTCCAGCCAAAGCATACCCCCATTTCAGATTGGAAGAGGGAAAAGCTTCATTGTACCAGATACAGCTGCCCTTGGGGTTCTCTGCGTACACTAGACTTGTGCTGAGATAACAATCCCCAAACACCACCAAGGAGCCATTTCCAATGCACGCACACCAGGGTCATTTATTACAAGCTCGAGCCTAGACTCACAACTGTCAGCATTGCAGAGGGTCAGAGTTGAGAGCTCCAAACCTTCCGTTAGCAGGGTTTTTATAAGGCATAGGGCTGAGGTAAGTGGATTCATAGCTTGTCAGTTACATGATTGGTTGACATTTAACTTGTTAATATTGTAACAATCTTATTGGCTAACATATGCAGGCTTAGCAGTAAGAAGCAAATTATGTTAACTATGGAATCTTAAGAAACATCTGTAGCTTTAGGTACCTTCCTGTCATCCACTGATGGCTATTGCTAGGGGAGTTACGGGAAGAATGTTATTGGGACATTACATGGTTTTTCCAGGAACCTGAGTCTAACTTTCGGTAAAAATCTTTACAATGGGTACTTTCAGTAAATGCCTTCACAATGGATACTTTCAGTATAGGCCTTCCAAATGGACTAAGTCCAGAATGGCTATACTTTGGCTAATGTCTCTCACTAGGTGTGTGTGTGTGTGTGTGTGTGTGTGTGTGTGTGTGTGTGTGTGTGTGTGTGTGTGTGTTTGGTGTGAGAGAGTCAGACACAGCTGAGGTTTGGTGTAAAACACTTCTTCCCTAGTGCATTGAGTTTTGTTATCTAGTGGTTGTTGCCCATCCTGAATTCTGAACTCTAAATTTGTTTGTCTGTATACTTTTATCCTTAGATCTTCTAAATATTCAGATTCCTAATATCTGCTTGTGAACTTCAGAATTTACTTCATAAAGGGGGTGTCTTTCCTCAACTTTTATGAAGCCCTTTGCACTATTTAAAGCAGCATGTGCTGTGTTAGTGCTTTTACTTAGCCCAGACTGTTGTGACCCAGGCTGTGACTGTTAGTTCTGAGATTAGTTTAGGCTAATATGAGATACTATCATTTCAGTCTATCTAGTGAAAAAAGTTCAGCATCTTCATTGAAACAATTTCCTTGCTGTAAATCCAACAAAAAATTCCAGTGGTATAATTGTACAATCTGTTGATTTTAGTTAACTGTGCACCACAGCAATGAAAAAAATGTTCTTACTAAAGTGAGTATTTAGAATGTGAAAAAATCAAATTTTATAGAACTTAAAAATTGATCAAATACAAAAGAAAAAGAACGACACTGATCAGGAATGCAGTACAAATGTAAGTGTTTAATAAATAAATGAAATGTTTGAGATTCTTATCCAAATAGGAAATATAAAGGAAAATAAATAAGAAAGTCACTGAAATCCCATCCTATACACCAGAATAGCTATCACCACTCGAATAAATAAACATCTGGAGAGGTTGAAATAAATCAGGAACTGTATTGGTTTTGTGGTATTGTAAAATAGTGCAAGCTATATGGAGATCATAATGGAAGTTTAGACAATACCAAAAGGACACATGTGTTAATGACCTTTACTGCAACCCTGATACATAAACAAGGAATATAAATCAACATCAATATCCATGTGCAAGGCAGCAAGAAAGAAAGCTGTGTAATCAACCTAGATTCACAAAAAGAGGGAATAAAGGAAATATGCTATTCATAACTATAAACATGTTCTGGTATATAAGAGAAGTGAATTTCTCCAATAACACTGCTAAATATTTTTGGATATATACCTAATCCTAATTTCACAGGTTTTGTGTCTTCGTGTTTTGTAATTTGATCCAATTTTAAGAAGGCAACAGTTGGGGGACAAGACAATGTTAGAAGCTTAATAAAGAAAACACAGACATGGAAAAATTAAAAAATGTGCAACTGTGCTAATACTAACAAAATATTTTCCTCAAGTTTTAAAAATGAAACAATTAAAATAATACTTAATAACATCAAATAAGTAGGCCATGGAAGAAAATGTACCATAGACATGTTTCCCAATAATTTGTTTTAATTTATAACATGGATTAAAAGAAAATGTGATTACATGTCTGAAGATGATCACACATTCAAGTATCATTGATTGAATCCAGCAAAGGAAAGTAACAGAGAAGTAGAGAGTAAGAACAACCTGGGGCATGGATGAAGATACTCAGTAGAACTTTGTGAGGAAAAAATGTGGTCCATTTTGCTCATCAACATTTAGCTAGGACAGCTACCTTTTGACAGAGCACTTGTAATGTAGTCAGAGCACTGGAGTTACTAATTTAAGCACTAATTTATTACTTTTATTCTCTAATCTTATGATGTGATTCCCAAGTGATGTGAGTGATCTTAGATTTTCTGAGCCCTTTTTTCACCCAAAATTTCTAATTCCTTCCCCTGCCAATAATTCTTCTGCTATTCTCATTTCACCTTGTTTCTAAACTCAACTCCTGTGACCCTTTGGTTTATGAGAAAGAGCTAGAGAAATATGAGGGTGGTCTAGAATCTGAGGAACATCCACTCCAGCTTGGAGGATCTGGTAAAAGACCTCCACCTGGGACTCAGAATCAGATATTAATTGACCTCTTTGGAAATAGAGAAACTGAATCCCTCAGGCAGGATCAATCATTCTTTGACTTTCTCTGAAGAGATTTGGTACTAGGGCACAATTCAGAGAATGAGCTTTCCCACCACTCACCACAGCTTTGTCAGGAGGAATAGGTTCAAAACTAAATGTGATCTCAGTTCTCACAGGGCCAGTCAGAAACCAAGAGATCACATTTTCCTCCTCATCAGGCACCTTCTGGTAGGAACAGAGTCTGGGCAAAGTCTAAGATGGAGATAAAGTGAGACTGGGCCTAAGGAGTACACAAAAGAATTACCTTCTCTTTGACTAGAAGTGAGTTGAGCAGTGAGACATGACAACTTCCTTTATATATGAAAATTCAGTAGGTGAGTTATCTCATTGCCACTGTGCGGGAGGTCAGTTTCCCCAAATTGTTAAATGTTGTGTCTACCAATTTGCTCTCTAGGCTGTTGTCTCTCCCACCCCTTCCCATATCAAGAATGCATTGCTTCTTTCAGGCACTCAACTACTTGTCCTGAATCCTAAGCAGGAATATTGTAGGCTATTCTTTGTCAAACCTCTTGCTTTGGAGGTAGAAAAGGCCCAGGCTTTGCACATGCCAAGAGGTAGGGAAGGTGAGTATAAGCTCAGATTGGTACTGAAGAACAATCATATTGAAAAAAAATAAATGAAATTAATGATTTAGTAATTTAGGGTATATAGCCATTAATTTAGGTAATTATTAGTAACACATATATAATCATGGATTAGGAAGAAAACAGTGAAGTAGGTTCAAGATAACATGGAAAAGACACATAATAGCCATAACAGGAGATGAGAGTGTGAAGGAACTGTTGGCATAGGTCCATTTACTATTATCTGAAGAGTGACCTTGGATAGGAGGCTTTTAGAATAATATCTAAAAGAGAGTGACTTGCTTGGCATTAGTGGCACACACCTGTAATCTTAGCTACCCAGGAGGGTGAAATCTGAGTATTATGATTCAAAGCAAGACCAGGCAGAAAAAGCCAGAAGTAGTGCTGTGGCTCAAGTGGTAGAGCACTAGTCTGGAGCTCAGAGGCACTACCTAGGCCCTGAGTTCCAGCTTCAGGATCATAATACAACAACAACAAAATGATAATGATAAAAAGAAATGAAAGAAGGACTTAAAGATATGCGATGGAATGATGATCCTGTGTAACTGTCTAGGGAACATAAAAGGAGACAAAATTTGGAGCAAAATGATACCTATTTATTACTAATCAAGGATGCAAAGCAAATGCCAACTTCCTCTTCTCAAACACTTCCAAACCTGGGCTCGGAACACGGCTCATTGGTTGAGTGCTTGCCTTGCAGGCTTGACACCCTGGGTTCAATTCCTCAGCCAGAAATGGTGCTATGGCTCGAGTGGTAGAGCACTAGCCTTGAGGTGAAGAGGTGAGGGACAGGACCCAGGCCCAGAGTTCAGGCCCCATGACCTGACAAAAAAACCCCAAAACAAAAAAAACTTCCAAACTTATCTTTTCTCATAATTGAGGAGAGGCTTTTAATTTTAACAGGAATTCTTACCTAGTTCAAGGTCATCAGAACTTCAGTAGAGTTTTCCTATTGAAATATAATGCACCTAACTCTACTGAACTTAATCATGACTAGAAAAGAATGGACATTGATGTGTTTATTATATTTCTCCTTATAAATATATAATTCTCTCAGATATTATATATAATATATATTGTACAATATATTATACATTATATATTATATATTATAATAAAATTTATTATAATATAACCTATATTATATATTAACAGACTTCCTAATTTTAGAGTTAGGAAAAAGTAACATATTGAAAGACAAATGCTTGAATCTCTGAGTAATTTCTCTACCACTGGACAATTCCAAGGTTCATTCCTATTACTCAAAGAGCAACATAGGCAAGCGGTGCCCATGGAGGTGGTCCTCTGGATTCTGGAAACTGTGATCTGCTTATATTTATATATATATATATATATATATATGAAATATTGTTTTGTACTAGTGAATGTATAAAACTATAGCAACAGATAATTAAGTCAACATCTATGTGCACACACACTCAATCACTTTCAAGTATAAGAATTTCTTTTTGGGCCCGGCGCTGGTGGCTCACGCCTGTAATCCTAGCTACTCAGGAGGCTGAGATCTGAGGATCGCGGTTCAAAGCCAGCCCGGGCAGGAGAGACCGTGAGACCCCGATCTCCAATAAACCACCAGAAAGCCGCAAGGGGCGCTGTAGCTCAAGTGGTAGAGTGCTCGCCTTAAGCTGAAGAGCTGAGGGACAGCGCCCAGGTCCAGAGTTCAAGCCCCACGACCGACAAAAAAAAAAAAAAAGAGAATTTCTTTTTGGGCTGGGAAGATGGCTCAATGGTAGAGTGCTTGCCTTGCCTGCATGAAGCCCTGGGTTTGGTTCCTCAGCACCACATAAGCAAAAAGAAAAAAGCCGGCAATGGCGCAGTGGCTCAAGTGGTAGAGCATTAGCCTTGAGCTGAAGAGCTGAGGGACAGCACCCAGGCCGAGTTCTGGCCCCACGACCGGACACCCCCCCCCTCGCAAAAAAAAAAATAATGTCTTTTCTAGGTTCCCTATGCACCTAAACAGAGAGTACATGAGTTGCCCTAGAATTGTCCTGGGAGTTATTTATCTGGCTACTGTGGCTTCACGTCCTTTGTTCTCTTAGTAGCCAGATGTCATGTGTTCAACAACAACAGTTGTTACAGGCAAAAGTATCCACCCTGACACACAGAGGAACTTGGATTTCAGAAATGCCACAAATAAGTGGGAGTTACAGCAGTACTTTTCAAAAATAAATAGATTGCATATTTATTAGAAAGCTTGTCAGAAAAATAAACTTCAGTTCAGGATGAAACACTTGAAGAAAACTACAGTTGAAATTACATATAGCTAGGTGCTGGTAGCTCATGCCTGTAATCTTGGCTAATCTGGAGGTTGATATCTGAGAATCACAGTTCAAAGCCATCTTGGGCAGAAAAGTTGGCATGAGACACTTATCTCCAATTAATCAATCAAGACTAAAATTGACACTGTGGCTCAATATTGTAGAGAGATAACCTTGAGCCAAAGACCTCAGGAACAGTGCCCAGGACCCAAGTTCAAACTCTGCAATAGACAATAAATAAAAATAAAAAATAAATTACATATAATTTATTACCAACTCTGTACAAGGAAAATAGGATATGACACATGGCAACATATGACTTCAAGTTACAAAGTTCCAAAGCATTTCCTCACTCTTGAGAACTAGGTGTAATCCATATTGAAAAAAATAAAAACATGAATGATTTATACCAAATTTCAAAATATACTATATTTTATACAAAGGAAATGCAACAAACATGCATTTCACAATTTAATATCATCATATAGTATAAAGAATCTGATTAACTGATTCATAAAAATCAATGCAATGCAGATAAAACATCCAATATCTCAGGGGTCAAATTAGCAGAATAATTTCCATCCATGATGGCTGTTTTGTAAATTATCCAGCCCTATCCATCCCATAATTGCAGAAGGCTCTTCCTGAGAATGTCCAGAAACCTGTCTACTGTGAGTGCTCAATGTAGACCTGGTCCCATTCTCTATTATTTAGACATGTGATACACTGAATATCTGATAACTTGCCAAAGACACAATTTGGGAATGGCTTCCATAATGATATTTTAGTTCTCAGAAAAAAGGGAAATTGAAGACAGTGGGAAAATCTACCAGATCCGAGAAAGATTTCTATCATTGTGCTAAAACTGTACCCTTCTACTGACACTTGAACAAGCTGCAGCAATTGTCACTCCAACCACATGTCCAAAAAATAGCTTTGCAAATATTGACCTGTTTTCATGTTGCCAAATCAAGAGACTCTATTGTGGCCCTGTTTTTCTTAAACTATCTGCTATGGTTTGTCCAAGAGATAGTTGACCTTACAAATTTCTTAAATTTTAGATCATCACACAATCACTTCATAGCCCTTAAACATTAAAAATACCTATCCATGTAAGTCTGCATTACATACTTATTACTGTTTTTCTTCATTTGTCATGTTATACATATTTGTTTATCCCAGGGTTTAGTTCTATAATCTTCCTTCTCATGAGTGTTACCACTGAGTACATGTAATTATTACATTTTTTTCTCCAGCTCTGTTCTTTCTTTAATTTAAGTCCTTAATAGCATCATGTCTACTGACAACTCCTAGCTATTGATTTTAACAAATTCAGAAGAACCCAAAATGAGCTTTGATTCTATCCCTTATTACTATTTGATTAATTGATAACTCTTCCAGTTGCCTTGTCAAAATATCTTGGAGTCATTTCAAACTTACCAACTATTTCACACCTCATATGTAATGTATGAACAGGTTTTGACAAATTAACTCACAGAATATTTTAGGAACCATAAATATATAGTATATAATTACTAATACTATGACTTAAATTCATGGCCTTGTTTTTTTTTTTATTTTTCTTTTGTGCTCAGGCTGTCAGTCTTCCATTTGAGGCACAGCTCCACTTTTAGCTTTTTGGTTCTTAGTTGAAGATAAGTGTCTCATGGGCCATTTACCTGGTCTAGCTTGAAACTATGATCTTATGTTTTTAGCCTTATATATACCTAGATTTAAAGGCGTGCATCACTAAAACCACCCCTATTATATATAAATTAAAAATTAGTTCAAAGAACGAATATTTCTAGTATTTTCAAATAAATATGTTTTCATTTGCAAATTGCATTAAAAGGTTTTTGTTATTACAGCTCACTTATCAAGAAAGGAAAGGAAAAATTCATAACCAAATACCTTTGTATGTACCAATGCTCAAGCCTGCTAGCCACAATTTCTTTGCTGTGAAATAACAAAGGATGATATCGTCTACAGGCAAAGCAAAAGAAAAAGCTCTTCACTGAAGTTGCTGAAAGGCTGATAAGGATGAGGACAAGCAACTTTATCCAGAAAGTATCACAAAGTGTTTGCTGTGGATAAGTGTAGCCAATCTTAGAGGATGTTCATAATGATGAGGGGAATATTTGAAGGTGATTACAGAGGTGTGCTTTCTTGAAGATATATATTTATAGCATAGTTTGTATACTGTTAAAAATGAGACATTTACAATAGGGATGTTGTCATTCCTTGTATCCTTCACAGTATATTAAAACCAGGTTTATACATATAGTATTTATAGTAATTATAGAATATCACAAATTATGCATATATTATAAATATATCATTTATATGTTATGTAATACAGTATATTACATATATTATGCACACATAATTTAATTTTTCTACTTGTCTGTCCAGGAATTAAAGTAGCAATATCTTTGAAAATGGATAATAAAGTAGCGTCCTTACAATTTCGATTGCAACATAGAGTTTTATCCAATTAGAAGTTATTTATTCTGAATTGGTTTAGAAATGGAATATCAGAATATAATTGAGCATTCAAAAATAATTATGTAAGAACATGCCAAGGATGGAGTTAAAAAACTATAATCTGACTCATGTATGTAATCCCAGCTACTTAGGGGCTGAGATCTGAAGATAGCTATATGAAGCCAGTCTGAGTGAAATGGCTCAGGGACAACACCCAGCCTCAGTAATGGCACAAAAATAAATTATGTGACTAAAACATACATATATATTTATTTAAATAAAGTTGTCATTCCTTGTATCCTTCACAGTATAATACAAAAAAGTTTTATGCATATATTATTTATACTAGTCGAAGACTATCAGTAATGATACATATGTATGTATATATATGATATTTAAATATATAATTTCCATGTTATGTAATAAAATCCATTACATATATTATGCACACCTAATTTATACTGGTAACACTAATATCCATTAAATTGATATATGTTTTAGAATAAGGAATAGATTTTTTTGGTACAACAAGGAAGTAAGTAGTCACAAAAATTATTCATTTTGGATTGTATATCCATACCAATCTATTCCCTGTGTATTGAGGGTACTGATTGATATAAACCTGTGTTCGTCAGCACAGGTGTCTTTGACACCAGGAATAACAAACAGTGGAAGCTGAATGATGTTCATTCAGGTATTTCTTTAGAAATTAAACTGATCTTCACTTGGTATAAAGATCACTTATGCTGTCATTATCCACACCCTTTTCATTTAAAAGTATTTATATTCTGTATCAATGTTAACGCCCTTATAACCATAATTAGGAAGATAATGTGGATTCATCGGGTCCATAGCTCTTGAAAAGTAACAAATGCGACACAGAATATCCTCAGATATGGCTGGTGGAATTCTGGATTTGAATTATGGGTCTCAACTGATCAGTCTTAGGAACTTGGGAAATTTGTTTGGGCTTCTTGCCTACTATTGTTTTTAATAAAATACTTAATTCATTTCCTAACTTGAAGAACACTCATGAGTACTTAAATTACCCTAATGCAGGTTCAGTGCTTGGTGTCTGCACATTGTGTAGTAGGTCCCAAAGAAGTCAGTTTCCATCAACATAGTCACAGCATACTTCCTGAAGGCCTTAAGGAATATATACCCAATTGATGTTAATATCTGTGAAAATTTGTCTTTACTAAAAAAAAGTTTTGTCTTCATATGAAAAAAATGAAAGCAATGTTGGGGTTGTTCTGTGGCTTTTATTCTGAAGGAGTTTTGCCTAAATTTTATTCTTACCCTATTAGTGGTAGCAGTAGCATTCTTTAGTGCTACCCTTCATATTTCTAGTTCTGTGTTTCATTTGGAATACTATTGTAACTTCGTTTATAATCTTTGTTATAAGAATAAATAAACTACAACTGCTGAAGTTTTCAATAGTCAATGCATTACATTTTATGTGCTTAGTATTTTCCTGAAATTATTACCTTTGGATTATATTCCCTATGAAACTATTTTTTATGATTTCTTATATGATTTACATAGATTTCTTATGTGATACTTATATGACTTCTTAGAGATCCATAAATAAAACAGCTCAGAACAGGAAAAGAGTAGGTAAGAAGTCATAAACAATACTATTATGGTGCTCTTAATGGCTAAGTGTAAAGAATATGTGACAAAACTGTTGGAAGATTCATTTGTTTTTTTGTTATTCTCTCACCTTTCTTTGTAGAAAGGTTCTCACTATAAAATGCCAAGTGGTCTGGACATTTCAAGGCTTGTCTCAGTGACATAAGTGATGGGATTAGGGACATGTGCTCCCTTGGCTGGCTTTTAAGAAGTTCACAATATAGCAATACCTATACACAGAAAGAAACTTTTGTGAGTGATGTGTATTCACTTCCTCAATAGCCACAATGTCAAAACATCAAATTACTAACAACTGGCATCACTAACACCTCCATATATCAAATGCAAACTAAAAGCTCTACTTCAAAAACCAACATCTAAGGCAGTGTTGGAAATACAAGAAGATGCATAATACATCGAAAAGATTGAGTTCTTTAACACTGGCAATGAGCAATGATAGCTGAATTTTTAACCAGGCTTGAAAAGTTCGGGTGTCCACCAACTATGTGATTAGAGTTGCAGAGTTGACCTTGGTATCAAGATTGGAGGTAAAATTCAAAGGCATCTAAGTTGCTGCATTATTGTAGCACGATACAGTGTGACCCTTCCTGATAATGGTAAACAGACCGTAGAAGCTAAGTCAGTAAAATGTATAGGAAGGATTCTCTACTGAGAATAAGTTCAGGGGGTCATAATTACTCTTGGGTTGAAAATGAATAGCCCATCATTCTACTTTAAGCTCTAGCATATTTCTGATTTGAGGACAATTATAACATACCACTGTGCCATGAGTGCTGAGCAGTGTAGGTGTATATTACTCTAATATATGTAAAAATCCTTACAGGTATGGAATGGCCTGACCCTGACACTTCATTCTGTGTTGTTGAGCTTCATGGAGAAATGTTCATAACTAGGCAATTCACACTCATTTAAGTCTGAATCAGGCAACTGAGATAAGACATTAGGGTCATCACTTCAGTGACATGGTCTGTGACCTGTGAAATAAATAACATTATTTCAAAATGTATATGTGTTTCTGAAAATGCATGCAATACAAAATACCAAATATACAAAAGGGACAATTATCCATCTCATATTATCAGAAGTAAAGATATTCCTGAATTGTACTTACTTGCTAGAAGATCACAGGGTCACTGCTAACGTTTGGTATCTTTCCAGGTGCTCTATCTTCTTCAATCTTTTTTGAGGAAGTGTTTTTCCATACTTTGTTTTGAGGTGTTCAAAAAATCAGTACTGTCACTAACCGCAACCATGGGACAGCAAAGATGATGGGATACCTGACCAAAGAACTGAGAAATCACAGGAAGTGATAGGAAAGAAGACTCCAGAGGACCTAAAGCCTCATTGCCAGCTTCTGGATCACCAAATCCTGCTTAACATGTTTATATTCCTTCTACTACAAGGGGGGGGGGTGTTCAGTGGTTATAGGTATGTCCACGAACTAAGGCATTAAAATAGCTTTTGTTACAACTATTAACATGAGGTATTGTTTGTATACATAGTGATAATTGAATCCCTTATTGTTAAGGAGCAGAAGGGAGCAATAGTCATTACATCCATAACACAGACATCCATCTTGTCTCCAAAGTCTTAATCTTTTAGTGTCCAACATCTCGAATTTAAATATTCTTGAGGTAATAACTCATACCCCTGTCTTCCTTGACTGACCTTTCCAGAGCAGAGCTCTCAGCCTTTTGATTGCTGTTTGAGATGGCTTCCCAATACATCCCTTTCCAGGTTTAACAGTTTGACCCTAGAATCCTTAACAAGTACTGTGACCGAGGTACTATTTTGAAAACTATATATTTTCTAGGAGAGGTTCAATTTTTAAATTTTATTTTATTTCAAAAAATACTGTATAGAGTGGTTACAGTTATATGAATAAGATACATTCCTTGTTGAATATTGTTACCCACTCCATTGTCGTTCTCATTTCCCTTCCCACTCCCCACACCTCCTCCCCACCCCATAGTTGTAAAGTTCATTTCTAAAAGTGTCTTGTGAATATCATTGTTGCAATGGGTCACTCTTCGTACTTCTTTCATCACTATATTTTTCCCTTTCCATCTCCAAATCAGATAAATGTATATACAAGATGCCATGTATCAAAATAAAGACAGAGTTTGCTAGTGATAAACCAATAGAAAAGACTAATGAAATAAAATAAAATCTAGATAATCTACCGACATCAAGGTTGATATGTGAAAGAAAAAAAGATTTGTTTTTTCCATGTCTTGGAGTTCATTTCAATTAGCATCATTTTGTAAGGTCAAATGTATGTAACTCTTGAGCCAGCAATCCCCCTCTTGGGCACTTGTAGAAATGATCTCAAGCTAAAACACACTAAATCTACAACTACATTTTTTGCAGCATTATTATTATAGCTATGAAATGGAACCAATCAAGATGCCCCTCAATAGATGAATGGATCAAGAAAATGTGGTAATTTTATTATTTTATCAGAAAGAATGATAGAATGATAGCCCCTTTCTTAAGAAAATGAAAAGACTTGGAAAACGATCATATTATGTGAAGGAAACCAGACTCAAAGAAAAATAGGTTCCAAGGTTTGCCTCATTTTTATTAATTAATATATGCTTAAGATAGTCCTGATAGACAGATTCACTTTTAAACTCTTAATATTCCCTTTTTTTCTCTCGCTCTTCCTCTTTCATGCCATTTGTGTGTGTGTGTGTGTGTGTGTGTGTGTAGGCACACAGTAATGAAACTTGATTCGGAGCCTCAAACTCTTGCTTGGTTTTTTCATTCATGACTGACTGAGTCTGTACTATTTAAACCAAGGTTTCACTCTGTCTTTGATTGAACAATTGAACATAAATATGTCATGGATTGCTACCCGAGCCATCTGTGAACCATGATCCTCCAATCTCAGCCTCGTGACTATCTAGGAATAGGAATGAGGCACTGGCATCCAGCTTTATTGACAAGTGTTTTTTGCTTTGATTTGTTTTTGTTTTTTGTTGTTTTGTGCATCCAAAATCTGTGAGGAAAACAAATCACTTATAACCAAGAATATTCACATAAAATGTGTGTTGTTTAAATATTACTTTATTAATGTTATCCTTTTACATCCACATTATGTGATTTCATTTTTTTTGAAATCTATTGTTGCAAATTGTCAAGTCATATATAAATTTGAATCTTCTTTTCTTGGTTTTATAATGTGTTAGGTGTTTCAAAACAAAATTTACCAAGGTGTAACTCTGCACTACTGAAGCAGCACCTTTATGATTTTTCAATGTACTGTAAATCATAAGTTCATCACTTCTTGTGGCACCATACGATCACAGGTATTTTCCTATAATACCTCCACATAGTTTAGACCGGAATGCCATGCACTCTTCTGCCAAATATGCAAGGACATCCTTTGTAATTCTCCTTGGATTTTCACTATTCTTCTCTTTACTCTCCCATGCTAGGTCCTGTGATGATCATGTTGATTTTCTCCCCTGTTACATACACCATTACATCTTGGAAAATACTGGTTTGCACTACTGTACTTCTATCCATTTTCCTTGTGCTTTGTCTTATACCCTCCTCACCTTGGAGGGTCAGGGATTGGGGATATTTTCTTCACTCTTTAGCTCAGAGATCTATCTTTACTTTCTAGCAATACATTCATTGAATTCTTTATGTAAAGTCTAATGTCTTGAAAATTATTACTGCGAGAGTTCCGGGAAGATGGCGGAGGAGAAGCTGGAATCTGAACAAGCTCTTGCATAGAAAACAGTTTCAGAGTTCCAGTGAACAGTCCCAAGACAGAGAATCACACCAAGTGTGCCATCACAGGAAAGAGAGTTAGTCAAGAGAGGGGAAGCCAAGCAGACACATCTGAGAGCCTGCCAGCAGCTGCCGCTGCGGCGGCAGGGTCACAGCAGCGACCACCGCCCAGGGGGGCATACGTGAGACACAGTCCGGGACGAAGGAGCCAGAAGCAGCAGATGAGCGGATTCTACTCAACACCAGCAAGAACCGACAAGGAGCAGACAACTTCATCCTGCACTTTGCAGACCAGAGACTACCCAGGATCCAAGACTCGGCGTGAGTAGAAGCCCAACTTCCTCACTCCTTCTCAGGGAGCAGAGGAGGGAAGGCCACCCCTCTCCCCCCAGCACCGGTGATCTCCATCTTGGATACCGACAAAACTCGGAGGAGCGGCTAGCTCCAGCTCAGGCCTTGGAATAAAACGAGTCATTTAGCAGGTCACAAGAACTTAACGGCGAAGTGACCTCACAGACTCAGTTCCATCCAGGGAAAAGTCACCCAGCTCAGGCGCCAGCCATTGGAGTGGCTCTCCTCACCGGGAAACCAGAGCCAGAGGCTACCCCTCCCTCTAGCAGCCACCACAATCAATTGAAAAACAGAAACCCTGAGAATGGCTCCAGGCTGGGTGCTGTGAGTTTTTTTCACAAAATAGCCCCAGGGAAAAGCTACTGTTTGTGGAAAGGCCTCAACTCTACCCAGAACCTAGCCTCATCACTGCATCCCCCTCTTTTGTGATTCTCAAAGCAGATCACCCTCCCAGTAAACTAACCTGGGAGGGGGATCTCAAAATCTTGGGTAAAGCAGAGCATTTTTCTGCCTGTTCCAACAAACTGACTTAAGAAACCAATCAAGCCACAGGACCTCAAGCCGACCAGAGACTCCAACCAGACTCTGGTTACAGACAAAAGGGAGATACAAGACTCTTCCCACCCCTCCCCCCCAAAAAAAAAATCAAAGAACTTTTTTTTTTCTTCTTCTTCTTTTCTTTTTTTCTTTTTTTGTTTTGTTTTGTTTTCGTTTTTTGTTACCTTATATATATAAAAAAATTTTTTTTCCTTTTCTAAAACTTTTATTAACCTTTAATTTTGGCCTCTTCTGAAAAAATAATTGTTTTCCAGTAACTTTTTTTTTTCTCTCCTCTTATAATTTTTATTTTAGGAATACGTGAATGTGTGTTTTCCTTACTTTTCTTGTCTTCTCTCTCTTTTTCTTTCATTCTTAATTATCTTTTTGTTTTTTGTCTAGCTCTACTGAACTTCTGATCTTTTCTTCTCACTTTCCTATCCTTTCCACCTTTTCCTCTTTTGTTCTTCTTTATGTGACTTAACTCTTGTCCTGCACATCCTCAGATAAACCCGTAGTTAACTAGTAGACCCTATCCCCCATTGTGTACACACTTAATCCACAAACATTACTTAATTCTAAACCTCTGAGACGTAAATACATTAATAGCAGTACTACCTCTTTATACCTATATAATATTTTAAGCATTTTTTTAAAGTTTTTCACATCTCCTCTATGTCCCTCCCTTTCCCTCAACATATTCACATTCCTCTCTAAATAGATGGTCTTTTAATATCTATGATAACATTAATTTTTACGTTTCTATTTTTTTTCTGGTCTCTTTTCATTCCCCTTTCCCTTTCTTCTTTTTCTCTCTCTCTCTACTTGCATCCTACCCAACCTATTTCCTGCATTGTGATTAGGACATAGTTAACTCTCCCTGTGCCTCCCCACACCAATCTATTCCTATTTTTTACCCACATCTCTCCCTAACCCTAATAATTTCTGGTTTTCCAAATTCTTCTCTGCGTTTCGAAGTCCTTTAACATATAGTTGTTTGATGTTGAATGGATGTATCTGTTGAACTAGATTGTATCTGTAGACTATTGACTGTACAAATGCAAACTTTGGTTGATGGTTGCCTTAAGATAGTGTTCTAGCACAAAACTGGTGCTATCTTCATCTCAAATGGGCAGAGTAAGCCGGAAAAAAACACAAGAAAAATGGCAATCTTGATAATCAGGGTTTAGAACAGATAATGAATAATCCAGAGGAGAGTTCCCAAATAGCTCTACAAACACTGGTGGCAAACATGATGAATGAGAAGTTTGACAACTTACAAAGGACACTGTATGAGCGTGATAGGGAGAGAGAGGAGGCATCCCAAAAGTTTATACAGGAATATCATAAGCGTGAGGAAGCTACTCAAAAACTGATAAAGGATTTGCGTGCACAACTAGAGAATACTCAAAGAGAAAGGAAGGAATGGCGTGAGCAGGCTGAGAACACTCAAAAAGATCTGGAGGAATCCCACGAACGAGAAAAAGCTAATAAAAGAGTAATACAGGAATTGAGAGACCAGGTAGAGAACACACAAAGATCACTAAAGGCATTCATGGAATCCATTAACAAAGAGCTGAAGGAAGTCAGGGAGACCACAAAGGGAATGCTGAATGGAACCCAACAGAAGGAATGGGAGCCCAAAGAAACCATAACCAATCAACTAAGTGATTTGAGGACAAACACTGAACACCAAATTAAGGAAGTAAAGAAATTCATACAAGACCTAAAACAGAGCTTCAACAAAGAACTTGAAGCCATCAAAGCTGACCAACTAGAAGGAAAAGAGATAAAAAACAAAGCAGAGAGTCTTGACAGCAGGTTAGACCATGCAGAAGATCGAATCTCAGGGATTGAAGACAGCCTAGATATTATAGAGAAAGAACATACAACCATCCAAGACAAGTTCAAGAAATATGATAGATCTATCCAACACTTGGAAGACACCATCAGAAGGCCTAATCTAAGGATAATGGGTGTAGAGGAGCACCTAGAAGCAGAAGTTAATGGTCTAGGAAATTTGATTAACAGGATCCTAGCAGAGAACTTCCCAAACATGCAAAAAGATAGGCCTGTCCAGTACAAGAAGCCTTTAGAACCCCAAATAGACCAGACCAGAATAGGACATCCCAAAACCACATTATAATCCACACAGGATGAACTCAGAACAAGGAAAAGATCCTTAAAGCTGTCACAGAGAAAAGGGTAATCACTTATAAAGGGAAACCAATTAGAATCACCTCAGATTTCTCAGCAGAGACAATCAAAGCAAGAAGAGCCTGGAATGATGTATGCCATGCCCTAAAAACAAACAACTATCAACCAAGAATACTGTACCCAGCTAAACTCTCCTTCATAACTGAAGGCCAAATAAAAACCTTCCATAGCAAAGAAAAATTGAAACAATTCATCTCCACCAAACCAGTCCTACAAAAGATTCTTAAAGATGTCCTACACAATTCTAAATATCTATTCGCCAAACAATGGAGCACCCAAATTTATCAAAGAAACAATAGTTTCCCTCAAATCCCATATAGATCCAAAGACATTAATTGTTGGGGATTTTAACACACCACTCTCCCCACTAGATAGATCAACTCGGCAAAAACTCAACAGAGAAACCGCAGATCTAAACAGCTGCATAAATCAACAAGACTTAACAGACATCTACCGAACATTTCACCCAGCAGCATCAGAATACACTTTTTTCTCAGCAGCACATGGAACGTTTTCTAAAATAGACCACATTTTAGGCCACAAAGCAAGCTTGTTTAAATTCAGTAACATTGAAGTTATATCTTACATTCTCTCTGACCACAAGGGAATAAAATTAGAACTCAACACCAAAAGCCACCAAAGAAAGTCCGGTATCACATGGAGACTGAACAACACACTGCTGAATCATGAGTGGGTCATGGAAGAGATTAGAAAGGAAATTCAAATGTTCATACTATTCAACAAAATGAACACACAAATTACCAGCTCCTCTGGGACACAGGAAAGGCAGTACTCAGAGGCAAGTTTATAGCTCTGAGCTCCTACATCAACAAATTGGAGAGATCTGAAAATAACAATTTAATGACACATCTAAACCTCCTTGAAAAAGAGCAGCAAGATAAACCCCAATCCAGTAGACGGAAAGAAATAATCAAAATTGAATCAGAATTAAATGAATTAGAATTCAAAAAAACTATAGAAAGAATCAACAAAACAAAGAGTTGGTTCTTCGAAAAACTTAACAAAATTGACAGACCCTTAGCAAATCTTATCAGAAAAAGAAGAGAACACACCCAAATTAATAAACTCAGAGTTGAGAATGGAAACATCACCACGGAAACAACCAAGATTCAGAACATTATAAGGGAATACTTCTCAAAACTTTATGCTAATAAGTTTGAGAACTTGACAGAAATGGACCTCTTCCTAGCAAATATTGACATGGCAAAGCTAAACCAAGATGAGTTAAATTATCTTAACAGGCCCATATCAAGCATTGAAATGGAAACAGCAATAAGAGACCTCCCAGCTAAGAAAAGTCCAGGACCAGATGGTTTTACAGCGGAATTTTACAAGGCCTTCAAAGTAGAGCTCACACCAATTCTCCTCCAACTCTTCAATGAAATTGAAAGAGAAAGCTCACTACCGAACACATTCTATGAAGCCATCATAACCCTCATCCCAAAACCAGGCAGGGACTCATCAAAGAAAGAGAACTATAGACCCATTTCTTTGATGAACATTGATGCAAAACTTCTCAACAAAATTTTGGCCAAAAGACTTCAACAATTCATCCAAAAAATCATACACCACGATCAAACAGGATTTATTTCAGGGATGCAAAGCTGGTTCAATATACGCAAATCAATTAATATTATTCATCACATCAACAGGAGCAAGAAGAAGAACCACATGGTTATCTCAATAGATGCAGAAAAACCATTCGACAAGATCCAACACCCCTTTATGATGAAGGTGTTGGAAAAATTAGGAATCCATGGAACATTCCTCAATACAATAAAGGCTGTATATGACAAACCTACAGCCAGCATTATATTCAATGGTGAAAAACTAAAGCCATTTCCTCTTAACTCAGGAACAAGACAAGGATGCCCACTCTCTCCACTTCTCTTCAATCTAGTATTAGAATGCCTAGCTACAGCAATAAGACAAGATGCAGACATAAATGGGATCCAAATAGGGAAAGAAGAAATAAAACTCTCCCTCTTTGCAGATGACATGATCTTGTATTTAAAGAATCCCATAGACTCCACTCCCAAATTACTCAAGCTGATTCAAAACTTTGGCAAAGTAGCAGGTTATAAAATTAACCCCCCAAAATCAATGGCTTTTCTGTATGCCAACAATGAGAAAAGTGAGGCTGAAATTAGGAAAGCAACTCCATTTGTAATAGCCCCACAAAAAATAAAATACCTAGGAATTAACTTAACTAAAGAAGTGAAGGACCTCTATGATGAAAACTTTAAAATCTTGAAAAAGGAAATCAACAAAGAACTTAAAAAATGGCAAAATCTCCCATGCTCCTGGATTGGAAAGATTAACATCGTGAAAATGGCAATACTTCCCAAGGCTATCTACAAATTCAACGCAATACCTATCAAAATTCCACCCTCATTCTTCAAGGAAATAGAAGAGGCAATCCAAAAATTCATATGGAACAATAAAAGACCCCGAATAGCAAAAACGCTCCTCAACGGAAAGAACACTGCTGGAGGAATATCAATACCAAATTTCAAACTCTACTATAAAGCCATAGTAATCAAAACAGGTTGGTATTGGCCTAAGAACAGACCTCAGGACCAATGGAATATAATTGAAAACCCAGAAATGAACCCACAGACCTATAGCCATCTAATCTTCGATAAGTTAGCTAAAACAATAGAATGGAAGACAGACAGCCTCTTCAGTAAATGGTGCTGGCAAAACTGGTTAACTACATGTAGAAAACTAAAGCTAGATCCTTATATATCACCCTGCACCAGAATCAACTCCACATGGATCAAAGACCTTGAACTCAAAGCAGACACTCTGAAAACATTACAGGATGGAATAGGAGAAACCCTGGGTCTCCTTGGCTCAGGCCGAAATTTTCTGAATAGAGACCCGGAAACACAACACATCAAAGAAAGGTTGGACAAATGGGATTGCATAAGGTTCCAGAGCTTCTGCAGAGCAAATGACATAGCTAGCAAGATCAATAGAAAGCCCACGGATTGGGAGAAGATCTTTACTAACCATACAACGGACAAGGGTCTCATATCTAAAATATACTTGGAACTCAAAAAATTAAACCACCCAACAACAAATCCTCAAAGAAACAACTGCCCAATAAGTAAGTGGGCGAAAGACTTAAAGAGAAGCTTCTCTGAAGAAGAAAGAAGGATGGCCAATAGACACATGAAGAAATGTTCAACATCCCTAGCCATAAAAGAAATGCAAATCAAAACAACATTGAGATATCACCTCACTCCAGTTAGAACAGCAAAAATCAAGAACTCTGACAACAACAGATGCTGGAGAGGATGTGGACAGAAAGGAACCTTACTTCATTGTTGGTGGGAATGTAAACTTGTTCAACCACTTTGGAAAGCAGTATGGAGGTTCCTCAAAAGACTTCACATAGAGCTCCCCTATGACCCAGCAATCCCACTTTCGGGCATTTACCCTAATGTTTACAAACAAGACCACACTAAAGCTACCAGCACAACTATGTTTATTGCAGCATTATTTACCATAGCTAAGATATGGAACCAACCCAGATGCCCCTCAGTAGATGAATGGATCAAGAAAATGTGGTATATATACACAATGGAATTCTATGCCTCCATCAGAAAAAATGAAATTTCCCCATTTGTTAGGAAATGGAAAGGTTTGGAAAAAATTATATTAAGTGAAGTAAGCCAGGCCCAAAGAAACATAGTTCCCATGGTTTCCCTTATTTGCAATATCTAGTATAGGTATGAGTCAAGTGGAAAAATTCAGAGAATGTGATGTTAGGAAAACGAGCCCTCAAGTATGTATTTTAATGTTTTTGTTTCTTTCATGCATGTGTTTCTAACGCATTTATAAGATTATTTCTTTGTTGCTTTGTATGTCCATCCCCCACTGTGTAACCCCCGCTTTCACTATATTTGATGTCAGTATAACATGTGGAGGAGACGGGGACAAACAAGTCGTTTAAGGATTCAGGTGGACCTGTTGTAACAATGAGAAGTACAAAATGTCATGTCAAAACCAGCTTTACAATGTCGGTGTGGGGGGGGGTATAATTGGGTGGGGGGGAGAGGGGAGGCTGGGAAGGGAGGTGAAGGGTAAACAAAGGAGGAGGCTGCAATGCTTGGTAAGAAATGTATGCATTATCCTGCCCATGTAATTGTAACCCCTCTGTACAGTATGTTCTCAAATAAAATAAAATTAAATTAAAAAAAAATGATTACTGCATTTTCATGGCTTTGCTTTTTGGCATTAGGGAAGAACATAAGTCAGTAACTATAAATTAAGTAAACGAAGATTGCAATCATGCCTCCGTAGATGTTGTTAATTGGATAATGTTTACTTCAAGGTCTGCCTGCCTGCTTCCTATTCACTGTTAATTTTTCAATGTAGCCTTCTCTTCTGGAAAGTATTTATGGGCCTAGTGAAGATCAATTCCTACTGTAATTAGTCATTAATTTTATTCCAACATCATTTCACAGATCCTTGTGAGTTTCTTCAGGGTCTGTATAGTAATGCTTCACATTCTTAGATATGTTTTTAACATCGATGCATCCGATGATAAAGACACATTGTTTAAGTCACCATTTTGATGATTGAAAAGCAATCATGCTGCAATCTCACTATATCGCAATTTTCTGGTTTTAAATTCTTTTAGATAAAAATTGATGCCTGAGAACGAACATTCTGTGTATAATTTTATATTTTCCTAATTATTTTTAGTATACTTTCCAATTTTGTATAAAGTTAAAACAATATTACTTACTTATTTTTAGGATTTCTAAAATTGTTAGAGTAAAAGTTCTATTCATTCACAACTTTAAGACAATATTGTCCATTATGACCAAGTGAGATATTTTAAATTTTATATTTGTGGTCCTTAATGATGGTGCTGGGGAATCAAGTTCTTGGCTTCATGCGTCTTAGTCTACTATGTGCCTCTGAGCCTGATGTAAACTATGGTTTTATTTTCAATCAACTGGAATAAAGAAAAATTTCCCCAGGAAGGAATGAACACTTGGTTACTTTCTCCAGTATCTCTCACACACATAAAAGTAATATAATTCTACACTGACAGAAAATGGTGTTCTTATATTTTATTTATTAGTAGTAACTTTTTATTTTTTGTAGCCCCACTCTTCACTAAGTCTTGCCCATTTGTTATCCCCCCTTCCCATCAAACTTGACTAGATCAACTGGAAACCCACTTCTAGTCAGCCCTCTCCTTAAAAAGCTCAACCTTAACTAACCTACCCCCTGGTAGCCCTGCTAAAATCTTTCAAAGGCCTGACTGCAACCAGACTAATTCTTGAAAGCCCTCTGCTTTAGGGAAATCCCTCTTCCACTCCACCCCTTCCTGGAATCCCTTATCTGCACCACCAGAAACCAGGCCACATCCATATCTCCTTCTATGTCCCAACTTGCTGCTACAGAATCCTGCCTACACCAGGCTCCTCCCTCAAATCCCCACCTCATCCACCAGATGAGGTCTGCCCCTAACTAATCTAGTCCCTCATAGTCGCATTTCTCCCATATCCTAGTATCTCCAAACTCCTCCCAACCAGCCTTCTCACTCAAGCCCCCCGATTTCATCAGAAACTGTGCCCATAACTAGCCTACTTGTAAGAAGCCTAACCTCTCAAACACAGCCCTGAACCTACTTCTTCCCACAAAGGCGATCATGCTATACCAAAAACCCTTCACTTTCCTATAACTGCCATTGAAACCCTGCCTTACTTGGCCAGAAGCTTCTCACACAGCCCATCTCCTGCCTGGAAAGATAGCCCTGCTCTACCACAAGCCTCTCTACCTCCAACATCTACTCTCTCAATGCCCTGCCTTGCTCTCCAGATAAACCCACCCCCTATTGGTTCCTCCCTCAGTTCCACATCCTACTCCACAAGATATCCTGCCCACAATTATCCTACACCATTGTAGCTCTTCCACTCCTTCTCAAAGCCCCTCCTACAACTAGCTCCATAGCTCCAAACCCTGCCCTGTTCCTGAGAAACCCCACTAGAAAACCCCCACCACACTATGACATTTCTGGACACCCACATTGCTCCACTGGAAACCACTGTTTCAGTTGGCCTCCTTCTGGAAGCCTAGAAAACCTCCACCACAATCTCCCATCTCTCGACACCCTCATTGCTTCACTGGACATCACTGTACCATTTGGCGTCCCTCTGGAAGCCTCACTAGACTCAACTGTAAATCCCAGTCCCTCCATAGTCCCTTTTGGAAGGTTGTTTTGCCCTGCTGAAATCCTGTCCCTAGTTCATGTCCTGCCTTACAGCACTGAAATACCCATTCAACCTTACTCTTCTTTCGAAGTGGTGACTAGCTACACCAGAAACCCCATCCTACCTAGTCTAGTGAACTGGATCTTATCACTGCTCTCACAAAGCTCTGGTCCTGAAAAAGGCCTCCATACATTGTGACTACATCCTGCTCTGCTGGAAACCCCACCTCCACCCTAACACACTTCCCAAAGGCCTGTCATTCTCCATGAGAAACCCCGTCCCTTACTAGCCTATGTCTTCCTAGTACCACCCTGCCCTCTCAAAGCAAGACCCTGAAAAGCCACTCCCTCATAGATCCACATTCCTGCTCCAGAATCCCCACCTTCTGTCAACCTCTTGCCTCCATTCCCTCCCCTGCCTTATGGGAAACCTCACCCAACATATCCCACAAGGTCTCACAGTGTTCCACCAGATCCCCTCCTCTAAGTAACCTCTTCCTTTGTAGCCTTGTTCTTCCTTCTCAAAGCCCTGCCCCAAACAGCCTCCTCCCCAGTGATCCCACCTTCTTCCAATGAAAACCTGTCCACCTGCCAGCCTCCATCCTAAATCCCGCCTACTCCACAAGAGACCCCTCCCCTAACAAGTTTAGTCCTTCCTGTTTCCACCCTGATGTCTCAAAGCCCTACACACACTGGCCTTCACCCTCAAAACCCTGTCCTGTTCCACCATACAAGCTGTGCCAATACCAACTCCTCCCTTAAGCCAGACAGAGCTCCACCACAAAACACATACCACCTCATCCATGAAGGTCTCATATAGTAACTTTTATTACAAGTGTGATTTTGAACATAAAAACTGGGGAAATAAAAGTTCCTGCCTCCAGCTGGGCTCAGTCACTGAGAAGGATTTGTGCCTGGTTTTGACTTTTCAGGTAGTCCTGACAATGTAAAGTGCTCTTGTCTAAAACTGGATAAATATCAGGCCAGTTTAATTTCAGGTGACTCCCCACCCCCAGCCTTCCTCCAACAGAAGAGATTCAAAAGACCAATTTTTGAAATGCCTTGCTAAATAAGCAAGCCCTGGGAAAATGAAGCTCAACAAAGTTACTTAGATTAAAATAAATACTGTCTTAAATTTTTCTTTCAAAACTTAAAAACGTACATATGACTGATTTCGATTTTTGCATGCTTAAAAACCTGAGTGTGTTTTGTATGTGTTTGTGAACATGTTCATGATAGAAATTGACAGCATGCTGTAACAATTGGCTGAGTTTAAGTTTAAAGTTCAAAATGTTATGAGATTTGATCATTACTAAAAATTTTTAAAGCATTTTCACATTTTTTAAATGGCTTTATAAGGATTCTTTAACTTCAAAATTAGAAAATCTGGTATTTTAGAATGCATAAGGCTGTTTATACTGTAATCAAGTTATATGGCTTAACAAAAAGGAGAAATTTAGAAGCCAACAGAAGAACTATCTTTAGAAGTGAAGGGTGAGTAGGCAGAAGTGCAGTTCAGCTTGTCATGCATGGTGGAACAGGCCCCGGGAAGAGTCCACACATGGTGAAAGAGGGCCATCTGGCACAAACGCAGTTCAAATAACCCTAAAGAGTCGGATTGGGTGTGTTCCCATTCCACAGGAAGGGCCAAGTGACCCATATTTATTCTTCCTCATTTCCCTGCAGAGAGACACTGGAAACAGGATGGTAAAAATGAGTGATGTGAAGATCTGATTAACATTGCTAAAACTACCCCTTGGATGTGTTAAAATTAAAATTAAGAAGGCCTTAGAAAAAGGGTTAAAAAGTTTATTTGTATAATGTGGTTTGCTCTCAATAATATTCTGCCATTGGATATGTTATTTTTAAGGCATAAAGGTGTTAAGTCTAGCTTTTGGTACAGTGATGGTGATTTTAATTTTTGAATTAAGAAAAAAATGTTATTTGAGCATGAAAGTTTTCATGTGTATCTGTTTTAAAACAATCAGCCAAAGGAAATGAGTGACACCTAGCCTCGAGAGTTTAAGGGGTTTTTCAACATGCAACTAGAAACTAAAGTATAGAATATTTAAACAGAGATAAATAGGAGGCTTACATATTAGGAATGGATTTCTGTATATAAAGTTTAAAAGTAAAATTGTTCTAAACATTTGCCTCAAAGTAAAAAAAGGAAAAATTAGAATTACAAAAGTTATTGCTTAATTCCTATTTCAGTTTGGTCTCATTGGTTTTATTTTTTGTAACAGTTTCCAGCAGATCCACAAAAAGGAGTGAGGATTCTTGTAAGTTTGTCAGATGTAACTTTGGCTCTTAATAAGTTTCAGGTAAGAATATGCGTAAAAGATACTTCTATGTTGACTACCTTGTTGCTTTTAATTGGAGTAAAATGGCCTTTTATGAGACTCATTGATCTGAAAACTTTTTCGAATACAGCCTGGGCAGATAAAGGTCCCTGTGAGAATGTCATCTCTACTCAGCCATCAGAAGGCAGAATGAGCAAATAGACCTGCTTTAGGATTCAATGTGGCAAAGTGCTAGCCTTGAGCTGTAGAGCTGAGGGAAAGCACTCAGGCCCCAAGTTCAAGTCCAGCAACCAACTAAGGGAAATGCCAATGAGGCATTGTTCCCAGTGTGGAGAAGACACTCCTTGGACGAAAGTAATTGAGGAGCATCCACAGACCGTAAGCCACTGCTTAGATGGCAGAAATAATATCAGATCCTTGAGTCATTTATGCATGGCCCATCAAATTTTGGTCAGAGCCAGGAGGTAATGGGAAGGTAGTTTGTAAGCATGCCTAATGTCTATGACTGTAAGGGACAGGAACTTGTTAGTCATCTGTGATAGTAGTAAAAAGCTAAAGTTGTAAAATGTGGAGGATAGTTTAAATCCCAACCCCTGCATGTGCCAAAAGCTCTAGTAGGCAGTAACTTTTGAGCTGACACCAGCTACATGAAATTCATCTGCTCAGGAAAAGTTTGTAAACCTGAGAGTGTGTCTCTATTGATATTTGTCTGAAGGCCTGCATAGGTATCTCAGACATTGTTAAGATCACTAGAGATCACGTTCCTAAGCCATCCAAAAAGATCCTTTTGCAAACCCGAAGGCTAAATAAGCTCCACTGCTATAGCCAGAAAAATGGTCTGTGCATTTGAAAAGTTAAAATATTGTTCTTAATGACATTTAACCCTGGTAACCTCTTTGTAAAATAGGCTAAGTTTATAGATTCCTGGCTAGGTAGGATCAACACCCCTGAGTCAGCTTGAAGAAGTGACAGAAGATGAATCTTCGCCCATCATCCCCTTTTAAGAACAAGGGAAAATATTCACTTTTTAAAAAATGTGGCAAAATAGACAGAAGGAAAAGTCATGGGAAATAATAGTACAAGCCTGAGCCCTCTATCTGCTTAGAAAATCCTAGCCTTATTAAAAGAACTATTTGTTTAAAAAGATGTCATCTTGGTAAATTGTCCTGGGCTATTGTATAAATTGTCTTAAAAACTAATGGGGTCACAGACTGACAAGCGTATGCAATGTATGCTTACCAATCTATGTAGGAATTTGCCGTCCAGCACGAGGTGTGACAGTCCCTTGGAGCGACTGTGAGACCCTGCTCCTGCTGCTGCACACCCTAATGGGAAAAGTTCAACAACAGCCTGACACTTACATGGAGGAAATCTATATCATCACCCAGACCACCTCCACCGTGGTAAAAGTAGACTGTACTCCTGCCTGATTTCATCACCTGAAAATATTTCCCAGTTGAATGCTGCTACAACTAAGATCGTGTGGGACACTCTCTTGGTAATATGCAGTAATCCTCTATACTCCCACAGTAGATATTGGGAACGAGGATATCACTGGCTTGCCTTAGGCACTTCAGGGTCACAATCGAGTTTGGTTCTGGTATGGTAATAATATGCTTCCTCCTGGGTGTTTTTTTTAAAGATAAAGGAGAGATTTTTTTAATCAATGGAGGTAGTACAAGGAATGAGACCCAGCCCTAATGTTAGCCTTAAAATCTAGCAAGCTTGGGCTGGGGAAGGTGGCTCAGTGGTAGAGCGCTTGCCTTGCATGTCTCAGGCCCTTGGTCCGATTCCTCAGCACCACATAAGCAAACAGAAAAAAGCTGGAACTGGCTCTGTGGCTCAAGTGGTAGAGCACTAGCCTTGAGCTGAACAGCTGAGGGACAGTGCCCAGGCCCAGAGTTGAGGCCCCACGACCGGACCCCTCCCCAAAATAAAAAATCTAGCAAGCTTTTCATCCCACTGGTGCCTTGAGGCTTTCTGAGATAACTTGGTTCCACAAGTCAAGTAAAAATGGGCAATTTTAAACTCTCACCACAAAGAAGCTCAAGGAATTGTAAAGAACAGGAGGGTAGTACAGACAGCCTTAGGGAAGGAACTGGGGGAAAATTGGTATCCTCTGTATAAGAAAGGATTTAAAAAGTAAAGATTGTCTTAAAATGTTTGTAAAGAAGACAAACCTCAGAAAGTTTAAGTATGTAGCAAATAGTATGAGTATGTCTTAAAATTGGAGTTTACGAGTATAGCTGGTATAAAATTAAGTTAGCTGTTGTATACAGAATCAAAATTGCAAGAAGAAAATGTCAGGGCCTTTGGTACTGTTAATTTTGTTACTCACAATCAGACCTTTTAGACTGGTGTCCTTTGTAAAAGAGAGGATCAGCACAGTCCATCTATTGGTTCTGAGATCCCAATACCAAACTGTATATTTAGAAGACTGTTTCAATTTGGGGAACATGATTGGTCCCCGATGCTCTAGAAGAAGAGGGAATGAAGAGCCAAAGTAACTCCAACTTGAGATTAACCCCACCATCTTGTGCTAGGCTGCCGTCAGAGTAAGCCTAAGAGAGAGAAAAATAAAAACAAAGGTTGCCACCAATCTTGCCCACACTTAAGAAAGCAGAACAGTTGCCCAAGTGTTCCAGGAACAGAACATACCAACAGTTCACAAAAAGGGTAGTATGGTTAGGGTGGACTCAAACCAATCATGTAACTGCTTGTGTGGAAATTCCCTAAACTTGTTTGTTCAATTCTATAAAAGCTGTGCTGATTCTGTGCTTGGGGACTCTTACTGTCACCGGTTACCAGTGCGTGGAAGACTAAGCTTGAGCTTACAAATAAATGACTCTTTTGCTGTTCGCATAGGTCATAGTCTCTGATGGTCTTGTGGGGGGTCCCAAGTCCGTACAACAGGGCTTGATATAAAATGTATCTGCCCAGATATTTGAATGATGGTATTTATAGTTTAAATGATTTAGGGTC
>NW_024870951.1:2287500-2307500 GCF_019054845.1 Dipodomys spectabilis
AATTGGAGTGAATCATTGGCTCATAGGTGATTTGATATTAAAATGTAGGGTAAGTTTGAAAGTATAATCACAGTAGTCAGATATTTTGCTAAGTAAATTTTGCTTCACATTATAAAACATCTCGACCAGAATTCAGGACTTCTTTTGCTGTCTGTCAACTTGTATGTCATCTGGGAAAATAAACTTAATATCTTCCATGCGTGGTAAAGATCTTTGAATGGTCTGATGTGCTGGTTCACATCTATAATCATGGTTAGCAATCAGAAATAATTAGATCACAATTTAAACATAGCCTAACCAAAAATTTAGGAAGCCTCAATCTCAACAAACTAGTGGATCATGTTGAATCATGCCATTAATCTCAACACCACAAGAGGCTAAGTCTCTGCCCAGTACCTGTGTCACTTAGGTAACTGGCTCACTTGGAGGCAGTCACCTCTCCTGATGCAGAAACTGGGCTGAGATTTAGCCAAGAGGAGGGAGGAGTCTGCCCCACCTTCCCAGGGTGGACCTCCAGAATGCAGTGAATGTGCTTGCTTTCCTCCTCCAAATGGCTTTAGATGCCGTGCTTCTGAGTGCTCATTATTTGATTCCAGTGACCTGTGGTAGAGGTGTAAGGTAACAGTAAATTAAATTTCACGTTTGCCAATTGAGCTGTTCTTCACCGCTTGTGAGTTCAACTGACCAAGTGTCCATTTTTTGAGAGCTGAGAATACTCAGGTAGGGGAGAGAGGGAGGGTGAGTGAAAGAGGAGAGATATAGAGAGAGAGGGATAGAGAACAGAAAGAAGGAAGGAAGGAAGGAAGGAAGGAAGGAAGGAAGGAAGGAAGGAAGGATGGAAGGAAGGAAGGAAAGAAAGAAAGAAAGAAAGAAAGAAAGAAAGAAAGAAAGAAAGAAAGAAAGAAAGAAAGAAAGAAAGGAAGGAAGGAAGGAAGGAAGGAAGGAAGGAAGGAAGGAAGGAAGAAGGAAAGGAAGGAAGAAAGTAAGGAAGAAAAAGAAAAGAAAAGAAAGATAATGATTGAGAATGAACGGTTTGGAGTCAGGCAGAGGTGCTACCTATATTTAGTATTAGGTCTGCCTAAGCCATGCAGACCCTATGCAGACACTTCTTTTCTTGGTGAACTTTCCATCCTTTATGTGTTACCTAGGTATCTGGCATGCCTGGAGGCAGACACCTCCCCCTCCTGCTAAGTCACAACCTGGTCAGCCTCTGGTCACACTTTCCATTTGACCACAGGAGATTCCCAGGCCCTGAGGTCACATCCAGTGTAGCCAGAATTTTCCTGCACCAGGCCATATCTCATCCGGTCCTTGGCCTAGATATGTCCTGGCCCAAGGTTGGGTCAACCCCCTTTTTTTTTTTTCACATGCCTCTCCACCATATATGGCATGGGAAGCAGTTCAGTAATTAAACTACTTTACCTGACTGAATACCATGTGGTGTTCTCTTCATTGGCTACCTAATGAAACTTACCTTATTAATACCTTACACTTCAGAGTTTCTAGTTATGAATTCATGGATATTTTTCTGATATATGTGAGATCAGTATCTACAAAACATATGTACTAACTCATCATTTAACAGTATAATTCTGCCTGGAATCTTTTTTTCCAATTTTTTAATTTTGAAAATAATGTACAGAGAAGTTGCAATTACATTTGCAATATAATGAGTACATGTCTTATTAAACATTGGTGCCTCTTCATTTGTTTCCCCTTTTCATCCCTTCCCATCTCCCAATTCCTCCTCCAAAGTTGTAAAGTTGGTTTTTTGACATAATGTGTTGTACATCTCATTGTTGCTATGGATCCACCTGTATCCCTATTTACATAATTTGTTTTTTCCCTTCCCCTCCACAAAGACTACCAACATCTGAATTTTTAATAGCAGCCTAATTAACCTTAACGTCTATTTTGTTTGCTTTGCTTTGTTTTGTTTTTAGCTTAAAGTAATCAAAGATTTGGTGGGACAATCTGAAAAGATCTCTGCCTTCATATTTTCTAATCACCCTGGGCTACAACATGTGTGCTACCAGGTCAGATGATGGGACTTTGAAACACTAGAAAGCAGATACACATCATAAGGTCCATGGCTTTGGGATTTCTCAGATTATTTTTTTTAATGTAATTGTTACTAAGGTGTGTAGAGTGAATTTACCATATCACAATTCATATAATGTGTACATTTGCCTTGTAGACAGTGCCATCCTTTCCTGAGCTTTCCCCCAGTTTTTGCTTGTTTTGTTGTTGTTATTTGTTTTGGTTTTTGTGCCTAACCATCAGCTTCAACTCAGGATTGGTTGCTGCACTTGAGTTTTTGTAATCAAGGCTACCCTACCTCTGGAGTCCCAGCTCCTTTTATGGCTTTTTGGTTGTTAATTGGAGAGAAGAGACAGATTTTCTCACTCCTGCTGTCTTTGAACTGTGATCATCAGCCTCATGAGTAACTAGGATTATAGGCCTGAGTCCCCAGTGTCCACCTACTAACTTGTTGGTTTCATGCTTCCCTGGTTGTGTTACAATTTTCCTCGACTCTTGGCACTAATACTACATATTGCCTGGCTCAAATCTGAATTGGTGGAACATGCTTGTATTTTGAGGATGGCAGGACTAGGAAACTATAGGCCATAGGGACATATAAGCTAAACAAATCATTTGGAACATGGCATAAAGACAAGTAAATTTATTGCCAGTTGACTGTGTCCTGTCTTTACTGTTAATTTTGCATGGCCTGTGAATGATGTTAGACACATCCAAATGGCCTTTGGTAGAAATAAGGTTTCTCATCCTGTTCTAAAAACAAAATAAAAAGCCACCAAAAAATAATACGTATGAGTCCAGCAATTTCCTTGAATTAGAGACCAATCTGCCCTAGTTTATGAAAAAATGTCCTTTATTCAAGTGCTGCTACTTTTTCTAACTACAAATATAATGAAATCTGTAGTAGTCTGTAGAATTGTATACCACAGCTGTCATTTTAATTTACAAGAAATTCAGACTTTAAAATGTTTATTTATTTTTTTTGACAGTTATGAGGCTTGGACTTGGGGCATGGGCACTGTCCCTGAGACTCTGTGCTCAAGTTAGTTAGCATTCTACCAATTGAGCCACAGAGTCACTTCTGTGTTATGAGTTGTTGATTGGAGTTAAGAGTCTTATGGGGACTTTTCTTCCTGGGCTGGCTTTGAACTGCGATCCTCAGATCTCAGCCTCATGACTAACTGGGATTACAGACATGAGAGACTGGCACCTGGCTTTGAATACTCATTTTTAAAATGAACTTCATGGTGCCTCTGGCTCACACATATAATCCTAGCTATAGTTAGGTTTACAGTTATGAGAAACAAGCACTAGGTAAGTGTTGTTCATGATGGTTTGTATTGCCATGTTTTAATATTGTTTGTTTCTTATACTATAATGCTCTTACTTTTATTTTCACATAGGTGGGGGTGATAAGTGCTACTCAGTGTTGACCTTTCTTTGGATGAGATGG
Source organism: Dipodomys spectabilis (assembly GCF_019054845.1). Lineage (NCBI taxonomy): Eukaryota > Metazoa > Chordata > Mammalia > Rodentia > Heteromyidae > Dipodomys > Dipodomys spectabilis. The sequence continues at coordinate 2,290,994 of NW_024870951.1, forward strand.
AGCCATGTGGATGATCTTTCCTAGAATGGCATGGAATTGAAATCTTCCTGCTCTCAGCTCCCCATGAGCCTGGGATGATAGAAGTATTCCATCACACATAGCCAGGGGTTGGGGAGCATTGCAGATAACTCTACACTGGTCTGGAACTGGTGTCCCAAATACCTTTAGCTTTACAGGCAAAACCCTGTTATATTCCATTTCACTTTGAATAGCTTATGTATATACTTAGAGAGTACAATGATAACGCACTACATGTTAAATATATAAAATAGTCAATATAATTAGCAGGTTTATCTCGTAAAATATTCAAGCTAGTTTATTTTAGTAACCTCCTGACTCTGTTAGCTATTTCGGAATATACCATAAACACGAATACACTGAAAATGTGCAGAATATTGAAAGTTGATAGAGATAGAAACAAGTTAGATTATGTGTAGTAAATATATATTTATGTATTGCTCCTCTGAAGAATATTATCATATATTCACCATGACAATACCACCATATATTCACCATGACAATTATTTTCCTGCAGTGTAGAATTTCCCATTTCATAATCTGCCATCTTCATCTTTTTACATCTTTTTAAGTTATAAGTATGAATGTTTTCTTGTTTATTATAATGTTTTGAAGTTATTATATGATGGAATGAAAAATTTGTAGAGTCTACTGAAATTATCTCATTTTGTTTGGATTTGTGATGCTAAATCAATAAGACCATGGTTTCCTGAAATTTATGATAACAGACTATATCACCGAATTATATTCTAATTACATCTTATTATTGTACTTTTATATAGGGTAGTCTACTGTTGCTGTTTTATGATATAGAAAGTTGTGAAGCTAGACTGAAACTTGCAACCACACTGGCTCCAGTAACAATGTTTTATCACCAGGTTATGGAGGCTGATAAATATAACTCTAACTAATCAGGAGTTTGAGACCTGAGATTTAGTTCAGACAGCCTGAACATGAAATTTTATGAGTCTCTTTTTTCCAGTTCACTACAGAAAGCTTGCAGTGGGACTGTGGCACAATTGGTAGATCACTACAGTCACCAGAAAGATACTCAGGCTTGTCATATAGCCCCTGAATTCAAGACCTAAAACACAGATATGCACAACACACCCTCACACACATACACACACACTCCAACACATATGTACACACACATTCTTGGGCAATGTTGTATCTTAAATTCTTATCCAGAGATTGGGCAACAGCCCACTCATTTGTGAAGGTTTTTTTCCTGATTATTTTGGAGGAGGAGGATAGTTCACGGGACAAAAATGACAAGACTTTAGTGAGGAATTCTTTATAAACGACTAGCTTATAAAAAAAAAAAAAAACAAGAGCACAGTTTTTATATTTAAAGCTAACATTCCTTCAAGTATAGTATTTCTCTATAATAATCATTGAATTATGAGAAGACAATGCAGAACCTCTTCCCTCCTCCCCTTCCCCTCTGTCATAAAATATGACAAAAGTATCAAAAATACTCTCTTATCTTACAAGAATGTACATCTATAAAAAGGTCTGACAATATGTGTATGGTTTATTTTTTAAATACTTGTATGTTTTTCCCACCTCTAAGTACTTACCTTTTTTCCAGATGACAGCACACTGTGCCTTCAAAGGCAAACAAAATTAGGCAACAAAAACTAACAAAGTCCTAGGATGTAGATGTCAAAAATAGATGCAAGAAGTACATGACAGGCTGAGAGGCAAAATCATTTCTGTAGGATGAGAGGAATAGTGACAAATAAGGCATGGATCTGACCTAAGAAGTGTTCCTTGAGGTTGAGAGCATACAGATTCCTAGGCCTAGCTGAGGATATTGGGATTTGACAATGTTCACGTGTATAGAGTGATGTGGGAGGGGAGATTTCAGTCTCCAGTATGTCTTTGGGATGGTCTTATGTAAGCAAGCAGCTTAGATCATTGGGCTCTGAGAGATGACACTCTCTAACTCATAATGGAATAGAATATGGAACTCTGATAGCCAGGCAACTGTAACTGACAGTCAGCTCAAGCCAGCTCAAGTGGCCTGTAGCTCAGGAACAAGAAAGATGTTCCTGTGTTGTTTTCAAAGTTCAAGAGACTCAGGTCTCAGGCATGAGAGGTGTGAGTGCTTCACTCAATGCTGTAGACCTTGGATCAGTGCCAAAACACGAATCCATATTCTCAGGCCTTTTTAAAAAATTTTTATCGTAAAGATACTATACAGAGGGTTACAGTTACATGAGCAGGGTAATGAGTACACTTCCTATTGTGTATTGCTACCCCCCTCCATTGTTTTCCCTCTACCATCCCTTCCCTCCCTACCTTCCCCGAGGTTCTTTTTATTCTTTAATAGTGATTAAGTGATTACATAATTTCCCAAATTTCACAGTATTGTGGAATAATGATGCTCATTTAAAGTCGCAAGTTCATTCTAATTTTCCTGGAGCAAATTTTCTGTCACAGTCTATAACATATAATGGTGTACCCATATACACCATGCATGTGATCAGCAGTATGGGGATATTTAGTAGTGGTTTGACCAGATGAATGGGAGTTCTTTGTTTCTTATGTCCTGTTAATTTTGTTGTAACACCTAACATTTTGGATTTAGCATCCACTTATTAGGGAGACCCATGTACCGTTTGTCTCTTTGCTCTTGACTTACCTCGCTCAACATGATTCCTTCTAGCTCCATTCATTTCCCTGCAAATGCCATTATTTTGTCATTTCTAATTGCTGCATAATATTCCATTGTGTATAGATACCACAATTTTTGGATCCATTCATCTGTGGTGGGGCATCTGGGTTGTTTCCATATCCTAGCTATTGTGAACAGTGCTGCAATAAACATGGATGTGCATGTGTCCTTGTATATTGGTTCCTGTTCAGTGGAGAAACCTACAAGTGGTATGACTGGGTCATAAGGGAGGTCAATCTTTAGCTTTCTAAGGACCCTCCAGACTGCTTTCCAAAGTGGTTGTACAAGAGTACATTCCCACCAGCAGTGTAATACGGTTCCTCTTTCTCCACATCCCCTCCAGCACTTGTCGTTGGCTGATTTGAGGATGTGGGACATTCTGAGTGGGGTACAGTGGTATCTCAGGATTGTCTTTATTTGCATTTTCTTCACCATTAGGGATGATGAACATTTCCTCATGTGTTTCTTCGCCATTTTTATTTCTTCATCTGAGAAATCCCTCTTTAGTTCCCTTGCCATTTAGTAATTGGTTTGTAATGTTTGCGAGGGATTAGTTTCTTGGGTTCCTTGTATATACAGGATGTTAACCCCTTGTCTGATATATTGCTGGCAAATATTTTTTCCCAATTAGTTGGTTGTCTTTCTAGCTTGGTTGCGATAGATTTAGCTGCGCAGAAGCTTTTTATTTTAAGGTAGTCCCATTTGTCGAGTCTCTCTCCAATTTGTTATGGCCCTGGGACTCTGTTCAGGAAGTTCCTTCCTGTGCCTATTAGTTCAAAGGTCTCTCCTACTCTGTCCTGCAGTAGTTTTAGAGATTCAGGTTTAATGTTGAGGTCATTAATCCATTTTGAGTTGATGTTGGTGCATGGTGATAGGCTGGGGTCCACTTTTAGTTTTCTGCATGTGGCTGCCCAGTTTTCCCAGCACCAGTGGTTGAAGAGGCTGTGTTTCTTCCATTGTATGTCTTTGGCTCCTTTGTCAAATATCAGCTGGCTGTAGCCTGTGGATTTATTTCTGGATCTTCTATTCTGTTCCATTGGTCTTCAGGTCTGATTTTTTGCCAGTACCATGCTCTCTTTGTCATTATAGCTCTGTCGTAGAATTTGAAGTTCGGCATGGATATCCCTCCCATGTTGACTTTATTCCTTAGAACTATTTTGGCTATTCTAGGTCATTTGTTGTTCCATATGAATTTTTGGACTGTTTTCTATATTTCAGTGATGTACGTCATTGGGATTTTAATAGGAATTGCATTGAATTTGTATATTAATTTTGGAAGTATTACCATTAAATCGGCCTATCCAAGAGCATGGGAGGCCGTTCCATTTCCTAGTGTCTTCTGCAATTTCTTTCTTTAACTTTTTATAGTTTTCATTAAATAGTTCTTTTACATCTTTGGTTAGGTTAATTCCTAAATATTTTATTTTTTGAGAGGTTATTGTGAATGGGTTTGCTCCTTTTATTTCCTTCTCTTCTTGTACATTGTCAGTGTACAGGAAGGCAACTGATTTTTGTGGGATTATTTTGTATCCTGCTAATTTGCCAAAGGGATTTATGATTTCTAAGAGTTTGGAGATGGAGTTTTTGGGATCGTGAAGTTATAGTATCATGTCATCTGCCAAAAGGAACAGTTTATTTCCCTGAAGAATGAGGTTGGAATTTTGATAGGTGTCATGTTGAATTTGTAGATAGCCTTGGGAAGTATTGCCATTTTCATGATGTTAATCTTTCCAATCCAGGAGCATGGGAGGATTTGCCATTTTCTAAGTTCTGTTTTGAAGAGGAAATCAAAAAATTCATATGGAACAATAAAAGACCCCGAATAGTCAAAACGCTCCTCAACGGAAAGAACACTGCTGGAGGAATATCAATACCAAATTTCAAATTGTACTACAAAGCCATAGTAATCAAAACAGCTTGGTACTGGCATAAAAACAGACCTCAGGACCAATGGAATAGAATTGAAAACCCAGATATGAACCTACAGACCTATAGCCAACTAATCTTCGATTAGGGAGCTAAAACAATAGAATGGAAGAAAGACAGCCTCTGCAGTAAATGGTGCTGGCAAAATTGGTTAACTACTTGTAGAAAACTAAAGCTAGATCCTTATATATCACTCTGCACCAGAATCAACTCCAAATGGTTCAAAGACCTCAGAGTCAAAGCAGACACTCTGAAAACATTACAGAATGGAATAGGAGAAACCCTGGGTCTCCTTGGCGCAGGCCGAAATTTTTTTAATAGAGATCCAGAAACACAACAAATCAAACAAAGGTTGGACAAATGGGATTGCATGAAGTTGCAGAGCTTCTGCATGGCAAAGGACATAGCCAGCAAGATCAATAGAAAGCCCACGGATTGGGAGAAGATCTTCACCAGCCATAAAACAGACAAGGGTCTCCTATCTAAAATATACTTGGAACTCAAAAAAATAAATCCCCCAACAACAAATCCTCAAAGAAACAACTGTCCAATAAATAAGTGGGCTAATGACTTAAAGAGAAACTTCTCTGAAAAGAAAGAAGGATGACTAACAGACACATGAAGAAATGCTCAACCTCCCTAGCCATAAAAGAATTACAAATCAAAACAACATTGAGATACCACCTCACTCCAGTTAGAATGGCAAAAATCAACAACTCTAAAAACAACAGTTGCTGGAGGGTTGGTGGACAGAAGGGAACCTTACTTCATTGTTGGTGGGAGTGTATACTTGTTCAACCACATTGGAAGCAGTATGGAAGTTCCTCAAAAGACTTCACATAGAGCTCTCCTATGACCCAGCAGTCCCACTTTTGGGACTGCAGTTCTTTTTCTTTTGATTGGCGATTTAAGGCCATTAATATTAAGAGAAAATATAGAAAGATGCATTGTTGTCCCTGCATTCCGTTTTTCTACGTTTTTCTTCTTTCCTTTCCACCTGTGCTTGCTCAGTTAGACTTTGATTAATGCCTGTCTGGGTGTAGGTCCCAGTTCCTGGTTGCTTTCTTCAGGTTGTGTCCCCCCTCTTAGTATTCTTTGTAATGCTAGCTTAATGTTTACGTATTCATTTAGTTTTTCTTTGCTATTAAAATTTTTCAGTTCTCCATCGAATGTGAATGCTAGCTTTGCCGGGTATATCAGTCTGGGTTGGCAGTTATTGGCTCTCAGGTCTTGTATGTTGCTTTCGCAGGCCTTTCTTGTGTTCAGTGTTTGTGTGGAGAGATCTGCAGTGATTCTAATATTTTTCCTGTTTTAGTATAGTTCCCTCTTCACTTTTGCTGCATGCAAGATTGCTTCCTTATTATTCAGATCTATCATTTTTACTATAATGTGTCTAGAAGTGTTTCTCCTGGTATCTTGCTTGTTGGGTGTTCTATATGCTTTTGTTATGTAGATAAGATGTTCTTTTTTGAGGTGGGGGAAATTTTTGCCGATTATCTTGTTGAATAGGTGTTGCATTCCCTTGTTCTGAAATTCCTCAACTATACGAAGGTTAAATTTCTTGGCATTATCTGCTTACTCTTGAATTTCCCTTTGGCTTAATTTGAGTGATTTTTCCATATGTGTCACTTTTTGGTCCAGGTGGTGTATTCTGTCTTCTGTATCTGACACTCTACCTTCCATTTCGTTCACTCTGTTGACCGTGGCTTCTATTGTGGTTTGCGTGGAGGAAATGGATTCCTTTACTGATTCGATGTTAGTTCTCAAAGTACTGATCTCACCTCTTAATGAGGTATGTACTACCTCTAATTTGGCATTTATCTCACTTCTTACTGAGGTTTGTGCAGCTTCTATTTTTGCATGCATCTTCTGTTTGACATCCTGTGTCTCTTTTGATAGTTCATCCTTGTGCTTTTTCAATTTCTGATCTATTTCTTGCTTTATTTCTTGAGTCATTGCCTCCAGCAACCCTTGGATGTAGCTTTTGTCTTCCATTCCTGCTTTGCTCCCACTGGGGCTCTCCCCTGTGTGGCTGCTTGCTATTGAGGATAGCTTGCTATCCTGGGTGGTGATAAACCTTGTAAATTTTCTCTGTGATTTTCACATGGGGGATTAAGGAGATTAATCTGCACTTTTGTTTTGGTGTGTCTGTCTTTGCTTGGTTGCTGATTCTGTATTGGTAGAGGGAGTCTGTGCCTGATCTGGGTTCTGTTGGGAGCCTACCTCCAGCTGCTGGTCTGACCTACTTAGGATTCTCGGCTCTCTGCTGTAGATCGCTGGCAATTCCCACCTTTGGAAGGGTTGAGCAGCCTGGACTGTTCGTGTTTGCTCCTACGGGTGCTCTTGGCAAGATCTGATACTCTGGATGCACTATCCCAGATGCTGGAGTCTGCTATGGGCTCCTGATGTTTTTTTGTTTGTTTTTTGGACTGGTTGTGGGCTTGAACTCTAGGTTTGGGTGCTGTCCCTCAGCTCTTCAGCTCAAGGCTGGCACTCTACCATTTGAGCCACAGCACCACTTCTGAACCTTTTTGCTGATGTGATGCTGAGGAATCAGATCCAGGGCCTCATGCATCCAAGACTATCACTCTACTGTTGAGCCGCCTTATCAGCCTGAGCTCCTGCCTACTATCAGGTGCTAAGAGTATATGGTTCCCAGCTTAGAGTATATGGTTCGGGTTTTGGTGGGGTTTGGGCTTCTCTTGTCCTGAGCTTCCAGGTCTTTTGTTGTCACAGGCGTGCCTCCCAGGGGTGTAGTTCCCTGATTTTCTCCCATCTGCTGAGGCATATGCTCAGCTTTTGACTTCAGTTGGGAGGAGTTGGTTGTGTTGTTCAGGCGCTGGATCCCCAGGCCTGGTTCTGGACCTCCGCCTGGGGTGCACCGGTTGGGCCTGTGCTGCTGTGTATACCACCTAGGTTATGCAGTACACAGTTCAAATTTCTTCTTCTGTTGGTTGTCTTTACCCAAGGGCGCTGTTCCTAGATTGAGCGTTTAAGCTCCCATCCAGGGGCAATCTTGCTCTAGCCTGGCCAGTGGAGTATGCTCCATGGGCTGGTGGAACTCTTGAACAGTTCCCAGTTTTAATGGGTCCTGTGGTCGTGTGTTGGGGTAGGGAGTCTGGGTCAGGGTCTGGGGATTCCCTCCAGCTCTGGTCCCTTTGTGGGATACACTGTCCCCTGAGGGGTACTTACAATGGAGCTAGTTGTTTCTGTGTGGTGTAGGTTGTCAGTTGCTGGTGCAATCCGAGTTCAGTTGGGGTGGTTGCGGGCTGGGCTGGGCGGTGGTGGCCCTGTGTGATTCTCTTCTGTCTCTGTCTCTGTCGAAGCTGTCGGGTCTACAGTGTCCATGCTCAGGCAGCTTCTTAGCGAGTTATCTGCATGCAGCTCCCTGTGTCTCTGTGTCCCCTGGCAGCCCCCGCCGAGTCGACGCAATCAGAGGGTCTGACACTGGTGCCTCAGGCAGCTTCTGCACGGGTTATCTGCAGGCAACCCCCTGTGTCTCAGACCCTGGCAGCCCCCGCCATGTTGTCGCAATCGGCGAGTCTGACAATGGTACCTCAGGCAGCGTCTGTGCTATCTGCAGACTGCTCCCTTTGTCGAGCTGCCAGGGCTGGGCAGCTTTGGCGAGCTGGAACCTCTCAGCTCGGATGGAGAGTGAGGGGTAGGTGTAGGACCTTCGTGGAGACTCCCGGCTGGTAGGTTTCTCTGTTTCTGGTTATCAGCTGGTCTACAAACAGTTACCTCAGGCGGCTTCTGTGTGGGTGATCTGCAAGCCCCCTGTGTCTCTGGGATTCCAGCAGCCCCCGCTGGACCAGCTGGCCATGGCTTGGCATGCTCCCGCATGGCCAGTGAAGATTGGGGGAGGGGTCTTCACTCTTCTCTGTTCTGAAATTCTTCTTTTCCTCTCTTTCTTTTTTGTTATTTTCTACCTCCTGTTTTTCTCTGAGTGTTCATTTTTTGCTTTTGTTGGTCTCTTGGAGAGATTAAGCATTGGAACTCGAACTCTCTTTTTGGTTGGGGAGAGCTGTGGCATTTCCTTACTGCCTCATCGCCATCTTCTCTCAGGCCTTTTTATAAGAAGAAACCAAGGAAATCACAAGGCCACTCAGGCCAGGTATAACTATGACAGGAAACCTATTTAATCTCCTCCTAGCCCACAGTACAACCTTCTTGTGTGCTTTAATATGTGTATACTGAGAAAATATTCACTGTGTACTTTTCAATCCATTCTATTACTCATTTTGAAGTGTACTCCTAATTCCATGTTTCCAAAATCCATTCTTTTTAGCACCTCAGTGTGACAACGAGTCAGCCCAAACCCTGAAAGTGCCTTATAATATAGGGAGCTTGGACTCAGGCTTGTTGGAAATGCTAGTAATGGACATGGGCCCTGCCTACCAGAAAGGTGATCTTTTCTGTGTTGGAAACATCCTTCAAAAAGATAGAGTAGGAGACAATGGAGCAGTTGCTGAATATTGTTTAAAAAATGAGTGTTCCTCTTTCCAACAGGGCTAATGAGACACGCTGGCAGATTATTGGAATACTTGGTACCTCTCTGAGACTGTTTCACTGGGGTCTGATCACAGGAGCCTGTCTTGAGACAAAGAAGTTCACTCCTCGGCTAACTCCTTAGGACTGGGCTGCCAGAGCATTTCATTTGCCTCAGAAGCTAGTGGAGCCTTAGCAGTTTGCTTGCTGAGAGACTAAGATTAAAGGAATGAGAAACTGGCACCCAGTGGCACCCAACGTCCACCCTCACCTATGAAACAACTATCTTGAAGGCCTTTGAAGGAATATAGACAGAAGAAAGAATGCAACTTGAGCTTGAATTCGGGGTCTGAGTGCTGTCCTGTTCGTAGCACTCTATAATTTGATCCCCAGGTCCAGGTTTGGCCTTTGGCTTTGTTAATTGAAGTATTTTTAGAATTTTACAAATTAGACAGTGTTCAAACTGTGATACTCAGATCTCACCCTCCTGTTTAGTAGGATTAGAGGCATGAGCCATTGTGCACTTATTTGGACAGATGCATATAAGCATCCTCACAGAATTTCCTTGAAATTCTGTAGACATATCTCCACTTTTTGTCTGTCATATTTACATTATTCTGTGGAACTTATCCATTCCCAAATGTGTCTTGTTAGTTCAGAAAAAGGAGAAGCACAAAGTTATTCTCCTTCTCTCTTCCCATTGGTACAGATCCTTTTACTGTAACTGGGACGAAGATGAACAAGATGAAGAAGGAAGTGGTCGTTGGGACAAAGAGAAGTTCTGTCCTTGAAAAAAATGGATATCTTTGAGGTTTCTGATTCAAAGTCAACATTCTTTTTTGCACACCAGTTGTGATTTTCACCAGGGGCTTGAGGCTTGGCACTTTAGTGGATAGCATATTACACATTGTGGATGCGGTTGTTGTTTTGGACTCTCATGGATGACAAGGAGGTCTGCGTATAACAAGTCAGATTCAGTGGGGAAACAAATTTCTCCTCCTATCACAGTGAGAAATTTAGAGTATTGTATTTGAGAAATTGTGAGGTGCATCCTGCTTGCAGGAGTCTCTTCCAAACTCCGCCAGAAAAACACTAGAGGCTCAGGATGTGGAGGGTGGGCTCTCATTTTCCTTGTCTGCCCACAGTACGGTTTGTTCCATCTTTCCTATGTGGATGGACTTCTACCATGATGATTTCTAAGAGCAAAAGTACCATGACACCATGAAAGAACTTACACAGTATGTCAAGTTCAATATGCTTTTCAGACGTGCTCTTCTGCTCATATATTCTTCTGGAGCAGCTGGAGGAACGCATGATCCTTGAGAAAAAGAAAAAGAGGAAAAAGTTCTTGTTTAGATGCCTCAGAGCTGGTGAGTATGGATGGAACCTGGGTCTCTAGGTCTATGCCTGATTTGCCAAGAGCCCTTAGTACACTCCAGCTTGGCAAAATGTCCTTTTATAGATATTTTTTGCCAGGTAATATATGGCCTCCTTTTGCAAGAACTTGGAAGTAATCACTCATTAGAAACACCCTACCTTCTTATCAGAGTTCAGCTTCCCCCATTAGATCCTCATGAAAGTTTAGTCACACCTTAACTTCTATAGTTCTAAGACTCCTGAACCTATTTCCATGCTCAGGTTTGCATCACCGTAGAACAATTCCTGCAGAACTCCAGATAAAGAACCCATCAGTGATGTTACCTATGGTGACTGATAGAGATCGGAAGCCATCACTAATCTCTTGAAAGCATGTGAACATAGAGGGTTTTTTTTTTTTTTTAATTTGTGGAAAGGCCCAAACAAGTTTTGAGTTTTGTGGACATCTCACTGTTTCTGAACACCACATGTGCTGCAGGTGCACCTGCACATACAACCAAGGAAGAAGATGATCCAGAATGTCTCCCACTGATACTCGCAATCCACCTAGATTGGCGCCAAACCATTCAAAAAGACTCGTCTTGGTGTGCAGGGTAAATGTGTGCTAATGGAAAATGACCCCAGTCTATGTTCAGGAAAACCAATAAGAGAGGTCCAAAATCTAGATTCAGTTGAGGGAAGAGAGTCTTTCCTCACAGAATACCCAGACCAATCTGTCCTCTTGCAGGCTATCCAATTTCCAATTAAGAAATTAGAATCTGTCCCTCCTTGCACTCACGAAGAAAATCCTGTCTTTAATGAGGAAGTAAATCTCTTTGAGGATTCAGAAGCAGAAGTTCTGCATGAAGGCAACTTAATGGCCAATCTAGATTTAGAGATTCCATTACCCTTCCTGGAAAAATCTTTATTTTTCTCTTTGTTCTGATTGTTATAAAGTGTTAATTCTATTTATATTTTTAACTTTATTAAAATGTCAATGTTTTTGATTTATTGTAGATTCATGAATCCTAAATATGTTTCTTTTTAAGCATACAATCTGAAGCATCATGCATACGTGTGCTGTTGGGGGGAAAACACAGAGTGACAGGGGGTTGTACAAGAGAGCCTACTGTGTATAAAGGGAACTGTTAAATGCATTGGGAGCAGCAAAGAAGCCAGACCATGCCTGGATGGGTTGATAAGGTGGCTAGAAAAGGTCTTGGACAGCAGATAAGATGTCCTAGAAAGCTATTCTGTCAATTGGGACAAATGACACAATACTTACAGTGGTGTGTGGGACACTCTTTCAACAGTGAGTTCAAATCTGTATACCTTTTCCTTGTGCTTTGGGTAAAAATGGAAGAAAAATTTGGCTCCAGTAATATAAAATTCTACTTATGGTTGATATGTATACTGGAAAGTAAAAACCATCATCAATAGAAGAAAGAAGGCTTACTTAGATGAACAAACACAAAATCAGGAAGGAAAATAACAGAATGAAATCAGTTGTATGTAAATACATGTTATATTCTTGATGTTATATATAGTATATTATATAATATATAAAATTGAATATGATTTTTCAAATTACAAAATATTATAATTTTAGTCTTGAGTAATTATTTCACAAAATATTAATGTAAAATATTTTTGGGAAAATATAGCTATAATTTGATTATAATTATATGTTTATATGAATATATATTTTTTGTTTCTAGATCCAACACTGATTATAAATAGATGAATAAACATATACATATATTTGTATATATCTGTCTATGAAGTTAATATAATGAAACTGACTATACTATGTATAAAAATGCAGCAATGAGTTGAGTCCATGAGACTCAGGCTTGTAATTCTAGTGATGTGGGAAGCTGGGTTCTGAGGTTTAGTCTCTCTTACACCCAAGTCCTTAGATTTTCAGAGGAGACCTGGGTCCTTCACTGTAGCAAAGAGACATATATGCAGTGGGATCACACTCCCCAAACCCAGTGGAAAGTCAGTAGAAATCAGGACAAGCCTCTTATGACACTCTACTCAGTTTCTGTACTAAGATGGCCATCTGTAGAACATCAGATTGAAAGTAGGCATTCCCGCCAAAAGTGTCTAAAAAGAGCCTTCTGAACTAAATCTCTGACTATACTGAATTAAACTTTATTTCCCTTCCCAAGCTGCAAACACATAGAAATATAGCAAGGGCTCAAGAGAGATGGACAAAGACTTACAAATACATAAAATTATATACTCTGTTTCAGCAATTCAATGACAAACCACCAAAGCGTGTCTTGAATTTTTCTTTTTTTAGAGGAAATGGAAACATACTCTGAGTGTATCAGGAACTGGGTGACAGTTTGGTTGTTGAATTGTTGAATGCACTCCTGGGCAAAGGAGACACATACATGGAAGAAATTATGTGGGGTGAATATCCTCACACAGCTTCACAAAATAATGGCTAAAACTTCTATGATGTCACAGCCACCTTTGTCATAGCAACAAATAGGTGTCAGGCACTGGTTTTTCCCTGAAGTGGACTCAACAACACCAACAGGCACAACAAATGAGAGGGAATAACTACTAGCCACCAGACTTCAACTTGAAGAGCTGTCCTGACCAGAAGCTAGGATAAATTGAGCTGGGGAAGGCTGATCTCCATGTAAGACACCTGAACACTAAGGATTAGGCACTATTATAGGTATTGGAGAAACAGAAGTGAATGTGGCTCTCTCCTCACCAATTACATGCTGAAACGAAAACCAGAAATCATAATGATAATTCCTATAAATCAGAGACATGACATTGGTGATTTTGTAGCAACAACTTCACAGTGAGGATGGGAGGAGACAACCCTGAACAAGAGATAGTTTATATGAGAGCCATCATCCAGGCAATTATCTAGGAGTTGGTACTCCAGGCAGTAAGAACAGCAAGTACATCCCCCTTTGATGGGAATGGACCTGACTTGCTTCAGAAAAGGAAACAACACTGACATGATTGCTTGTGAAGTAAGAATGGAAACGTACAATGAAGAAAAAAGAGGTCAAAAATGAAGATAAGAATAAATTAGATATATATGGGATACTGTGGATTACAAGAAGTAAAGTTCTGATTTTAGTATAAAACTGACATGACCCACTGGAACCAAAGTGCTAAAATAGCAGTCAGACACATCTGATTCACCGAAGGAATACTTCTAAAATGTGATTCTATCTGGGCTCTGGTGGCTTACAATTGCAATCCTACTTACTCAGGAGGCTGATATCTGAGGATGAGTTTTAAGGAAGCCCAAAGAGGAAATTTGGTAAGACATGTCCAATTAAACACCAAAAATATGGATATGAAGCTGTGGTTCAACTGGAAGATCACTAGCCTTGAGGAAAAAACTAAGAAACAGCACCCAGGACTTAGGTCCAAATCCCAGGATGTCAAAAACAAAGAAGCCAACAAATAAAATTTGGTGCTCAGTCATTCATCACTTAGCACTCTAGTTCAGTGTATTTGGTATGAGTCTTGGAAATTATATTCTTAGCATTTGCTAAGCATTTGCTCTCCCCGGATATTTTGCTTCATTACCAACTTTCAAACCCGTGGCAGCACCAATGTCTCTCCCAGTTAGCATAGCAGTCAACCATTGGAAATTTGAAGATATATGTTATTAATCATAAGAATTCTGATCATCTTTCCACATATATTAAATGAGTAGTAGCTACATTCCACTATTCTGAATGTTTATAATCGTCCTTTGAGTTAATAAGCATTAAAGCTTAAAAATCCTAGAGTGGTTATCAAATTAATTCAATAGTCATCATTCTTCCACCCAATCTTGTAACATATGTTTATAAAAGGAGAGATTATTTGAAAGTGTGTACATGATACCTTCTATCTCTAATAATCTCAAGAAATAGGGTTTTACAGAAACATCCTGTTTTGCCAAAGGAAAGGATAAGAGATTTAAATAAGCGACCTAACATCTCAGAAGGAAAATGCTATTGGCTTTAGAACTATTTTATTTGTCTAGAACTGTGGAAATCAGTTTCAGAAATGCCAGAGGCTAAAGGTATTATTCAAATCACATTATCTTGAGGTACAAGCAGTCTGTCTAGATCAACCTTCCAGGAAAATAATCAATGAATGAAAAGCAATGCTTCTAAAACAAGCAGATTGGTGGTTCATGCTCGTTATCCTAGCTAGTTAGCAGTCTAAGATGAATGGATCCCAAGTCAAAGCCTGGCCAAGAAAAACCTTCCTGTCTGCAACCAGCAGACAGGAAATATTAGCTCTGTTCCTGAAGCCCAGATGGACGGCCTCTGACAAAAGACATCCAGACACACAACAACACCCCTATTTGAAATATTATCAAATACATTCACATAATATCTCCTGTTTGGGAGATAATGTTTAAAAGATGTATCAAAGACAGTTCAAAAAGGCATTTTAAAAAGGCAGAGTGAAATTGGAAATATGAACTCACTGACTGAAATGTAAGTTACTACCAGAATGATGTTAATGGGGCTAGAGGCCCATTTGGTAACTTATACACTCAACTATCTTTCCTCACATCTTGTCAGCCTGAACAGTGAGACTTTTGAATGCCAGGAATGTGTGTGAACATATAGCTTGTAAAAGTAATCATGAAAAGCTAGGCATTGGAAGCTCAGGCCTATAAAACTAGCTACTCACAACCCTCAGATATGAGGAACTCAGTTCAAAGCCAACTGAGCAAAAAACTCTTACCTCCATTTAAACAGTATATACATAAAGCTGAGCTGTGCTCCAAATGGTAGAGTGTTAGCATCACATATAAAAGATAAGCAACAGTACCTAGGTCCTGAATTCAACCCCGGCACTGCCTATCATACACAAAATAATCATGATTACACTACAATATATGCACATGTTGACAAGGGATGTAGATGAATGGGATGATGACATCAATTACCTCACCTTTAGTCTCAAGCATTCTGTACAGCGTAGCCCAGTCTGTGAAAAGCCATAGGTGAAATCTTTCCTCAAAATCAGCAGATACATCCTCATTTCCCTCTGCACATTTATATTATGTATACACACATATAAAGGCTATGTTTTTTAAGTTTCTTTTTTTATTGTGACAATACTGTACAGAGAAATGCATAATCTTACACACATGCTTCAGAATTATGTGCCCTTGTTTAGGTTTCATAGGGAGCACAATATATCCAGCCTCTGGATCATTCTTGTATTCTTAGCTGTTCACAAGGATGGGATCTGAGGATCACAGTTTGATGCCAACCCAAGCTAATAAATCCTCAAATTATTATCTTCAATTAAGTAGAAAAAGCCAGAAGTGGAGATGTGGTTTGAGTGGCACAGTGACAGCATTGAGTAAAGCAATCTAAGCAAGATCTCCAGACCCTCAGTTCAAGCCTGAGTACTGGCCCACTAGTACGTCAAAAGCCAACTTCCCCCCAAACACCAAACCAAAAATATGTCAAAATATTTTGTAACTTGTGAAGCAAAATCCAATGAGGCAACATAGTTGCTAGTTTGTTGAAGAGTTGGCGGGGAAACCCCAAATTCAACATGTGTTCAAATTACATAACGAACAAGCAAACAAGTAAAATTTACCTGTAAAGAAACTTCCTTCCCCCTCCCCCCCAATCCCAATCCTTTTCCTTCCCCCGGCCCCGGGAAGGGATGTGAAGGGTAAACCAAAGGAGGAGGCTGCAATGCTTGGTAAGAAATGTACGCATTATCCTGCCCATGTAATTGTAACCCCTCTGTACAGTATGTTCACAAATAAAATAAAATTAAATTAAAAAAAAAGAAACTTCCTTAGTATTCACTGGGGCCACTGACAAAGAGACCTTTTTCTATGCTTTTTGAAAATTAGTGTTGTTTTCAGTAAGGTAAATAGTATAAACCTTTACTGTAAGTTATAGGAGTCATTGGAAGCTCCAAGTGAAGTGAAGGTACAACAAAAAGCATACAATATTACAATTTTCTATGCCTCTGTTGAGACACTAGAAACTTGTTATAGTGTGGCCTCTCAGAAAGGGA